>NW_011887827.1:141043-343754 GCF_000806365.1 Fopius arisanus
TTTAAAATTTTTCTGTTTCAGTGAATGCTTCCTCGATTTCCATGCTCTCCTGATACTTTTTTGAAAATTTAAAATTTTTCTGTTTCAGTGAATGCCTCCTCGATTTCCATGCTCTCCTGATACTTTTTTGAAAATTTAAAATTTTTCTATTTCAGTGAATGCCTCTTCGATTTCCATGCACTCTGATACTTTTTTGAAAATTTTTCATTTTTTGAATTTTTCAGCCCCATTGCGTGTGGCGCCCTCCCTCTCTTGGGGTAAAGTACTACGATGCCGCTGGGATCACTCAAACCCCCAGAACTGAGCCTCTACTTCAGTCAATCCTCTTTGCTACCTCCGGTGGTTCCCGAGGCCGACAGCTGACTCTCTACCTCAGTCTATCTTCTCGGGAGCCCCAGAGCCGAGCGGCTACGAGGCCTCTCGACGTTCCCCGAATCCCGACGAAAATCGCCAATTGTAATTTTTCAAGATGGCGGTGGTCTGAGCCCAAAGTCGCGGCGCTGTAGCATCCGTTAAACATGTACATTGCCTAGTTTTTAGATTATCCAAACTAAGAACCAACAATTTCACAATCCCAGTTACACCCCCAGTTAACCCCAACCTAAGATAATAAAATTAAATAATTAAAGTGGTGAAGTGACAAATAAATGTGGGGTAAAATAATAAATTCACGATGACGTGGAACGTAACAACGAAGGTGACACCCGAGAGCTCGGTGTGGTGCATGAGAACGTATGGCAGAGACTAGAGAGAATACGATAAGAGGAGGCTTCGACGAGATCCCCCTCCGGTACAGCCATTTAATTATATTTTTTTTATATCCACTGAGAAAATTCTCAGGCCTCTCCCGTACCATTTTATCCCACCCTGAGCCAACCGCTGCCAGCCTAGCCCCAAGACACCCTTTACCAGTCAGTAATTGCACGAAAAAGTGTACAGATTCACCTGAATTCTCCCTGAAATTTTCGGGAGGTGAGTTTCATTTTTGGGAATCAAGAAGATTGAAAAAAACTTGTACACTCCGGGCTTTGTCGAGCATCTGAGACTCGTCTCGTTTCCGTCTGTGATTAGGCCTCCAGGTTTTAACCCCAATGACTTTTTTTTTAAATCCTCCTTCGCATTTTTTTCAATCGTGATAACCTCGGGCCTCTTCACGTTAACCTATGATCGCTTCTCCTTTCGACCATTCCCCTGTGAATTCAGATATGTGCGATAGTTTCTTGGGATTTTTTTTTCTCTCTCTCTTGGGCTAACCGTGGATTCCGGAGTTTCTTCGGTTTTGTTTACTGATAGACATTTGAGGTGTGATAAGAGGTGACGAGTCGATTTTTTTTTCCGTTTGTTGACGATTTGTGGGGTTTTGTGAGTGATTTTTCGGGGAATGTCAGATGATTTTCCAGTGAGAATAGGAGTTACGATTTTTATTGCTCCCATAGGATTATTATAACACCAGAATTTATCACAATTAATTATTATTGATGAGGGGATTCTCAAATGAGGTATTTGTGGCCGGAGATTATTGAAAATGCCGTCAGATTTTTAAACCCTGTTATAACTTCTACCTGTTTCTTCGAAAAATTAACCTGTAAATTCAGATATATAACTCCCTCAAGCGTGTGCTCTACTCATCGCCCCACCCCCAAAAATTCCTTAAAAAACCCCCAATAATCTTGGAAATATAGGATTTTTCCAGAGAATGGTTGAAAAATTCCTCCATACTAATAGAACCTGTTATAAAAATTGCAGATCTCCATTGGATGCGCCCCCGCAGGCGTAAGAAAATTCTCCAAAGAGCCAATGTGCAATTAGTCACCATCGCATCCCATCAAAAAATTCCCCGAAGAATATATCCAAAATTGTGCTAGAATACCCCCACCAAATGATTTCCTGACATGATGGAAAGCAAGCTGTACGTGAAGAATGAGCCAGGACTCGAGGGAACTGCAAGCCACTTGAATTCACACCTGCTGTCCCAGGATGATCACAGTGGTCGTGTATGTTTTGTATGTGGTACACTTGGTCACAGTGATCAGTACTGGCTGAGAGTGAAGCCAACCCCAGGTGGGCCACCGTCAGAGCCTTATTTTCCATTTTTGGAGTCACACGAGCCACCGATTGGCTATCGTGGTGAGAGTGCACGCAGTGGTGCTGTTAGATCGTGCAGTTTGTGTTATGCACTGCTGCTGCAGCAATGGGAGAGCTTCGAGAGAGAGGCAAAGCCCCATGGACAGAGAATATACTGGATGAAAAGGTGCGATGGGGGTCCCTACACTGGGGCTGAGATGACACTCCAGGGAGAGTACGCTGCACAGGTAATTGGTCTCACCAATGAAACACCTGTTCAGGGAAAAATCCAGGAGGGCTCAAGGCCTATTGGTATGTCACCGAGATTACCAACAAATTCACCATCGCCGAGGGCTGAGCAGACACGACCTCCGTCTAGCTCTGATGCCAGTAGACTTAATCAGGATACTCCCAGGCATGTTGACCAGGTCAGGCTGACTATGGAATCACCTCATCAGAGATTGCAGAGTCCGAGGAATGTTGGGGAGGAGAATAGGGGGAGTGAGGCTGCTTTGGATCTCAGGCATGCTCCCAGAAGTTCACCAGCACCGCAACCACCTAATTTACAGTCACAGGCGCAAGGTGATTTGATTTTTTTTTTTTTTCATTTCCTGGGGAGTGGTACACTAGGTCAGGGTGAAATGGGAGTATTTCGAGGCGATTAATCCGGGAAATCAATCGCATTCATCTATTCGTGGATCGGACAGGCGAAGGGATTAACTCGATTTTTTTTTTCTATTTGGGTATTTTAGGAAATGTGGGGGAAAAATTGTTGAGCAAATCTGTCGATTTAATTGCACCAGACGATCCAAAAAATTCATGCATATTCAGCGCTATTCTAATTGCGGTGATACTTCTTTTTACAGTTGCCGGTAATGAATGAATAATAATAGCTTTAAAACCTCGGGAAATCCATTCTCTCCGCGTGAAATATATTTAAAAATATTTATCGTGATGCCATTATGTACGAAAAATGTTCATTTATTCATCGATTATTTTCATTGATAAATTTCGCAATTTCTGTTATTGAAGTTGATTCAATTTTCAAATGCTTCAGATATTTTCTAAATACTTTATGAGCTAAAGCTGAATATCGGTTAATGAAAAATTCTCGTTTGTTCGATCTTCACTCTTGGTGACGACATTGGGGGTGATGGATAATAGGGTCACTGGACGGTCAGGAAAATTTCCCATTCCATGAGCTACTTGACGACCTACTTTGCTCGACTAGCTCTTGTGATTATTAAAAGAAAAATCCCGCATTACCACAAAATCAGTAGCGAAGACGTAAATGATAACAAGTTGAGTTTTCTAAGAATATCTCCGAATCTAAGAAAAATATCCAAGTTTTTTCCAGAATGTATTTTATAGAGTGGAATGAGACCTTCAAAAAAGAAATTTATGAAAATTTCTGTATCTCTCTTTGATTCACAGATATTCCAAAATTAGCATAAGCAATTAGTTTAACCCTTTACCTCGCCAGTGAAATTTCCTCACGATTTACGATATTTTCACGAATTTTTAGGAAAGATCTTTGATCTCCGATTTCTCTGGTCTCGTCGGGCTAAAGTATTGATAATTTTGGCACTTTTGCCCTGGCGAGATCAAAGAGTTTATTGACCTCAAGGATGATGTATTTTTAATGGTTCTGGGGGGAGGCACAGGGGAAGCAAAGAATTTTCCTGATTATCGAGGTTGACCTGTTGAGTATTTAATTAGACCTTTATCTTGAGGGTCAACTGTATCTCCAGTTCAAACTCGTTATTGTCTCGACTGTAGAGAAGTCATTTACAATGAGAGAAATTACCACGGTAAATTTCCATATTGTTAATAACACGTTTCAATTTATTCTGTCACCTGAGCCGAATTTTTCGAGATAATTTCATGGTTAGAAATGATTTTTGTAATGAAGTCTCAAAATTTATGCTGAATTACAGAATAAATTAATGAGGGAAATTAGAACAAAATGGAAAGTTCGATATAATTTCATCACTAATACACAAAGAAATAGAAAAATCAGCAAGCCTCCATTATCTAAATTTCCCAACAATTTCCACGCCAACTTGCAACTTCTTCTTATGCAATACGATTATTATAATTATGTTTACTATATCTTAACCGAAGAAAGACTACTGATAATTGTGTAACAAAGTTTGCAAATGACGCAGTAGATTTTATACTTATTATCTCGGTTTTGTTTGTTTATCTGCCAATATTTGCCCTAAACAATCAGCTGATGAACTTATGTTTACATTGAACTTTGATGAATTTCGACCGAAATGTCAACACCCCGGGGGCAGAGGTTCTGACATCGGAGATTAAATAGAGACAAAAGAAAAAAATACTTCTTACTGATTCGAATAAATTGCGGAAATTATCAAAACAACTTTGAGCTCCGGTTTATTGAGTTGCCACATTTTATTTTTTCCTTTCTCTGTTTCTCTTATTTCGATGGATTTGTGCGTATCTACTCATCCGCTAGTGACGTACCGTTTCTGGTAGTAAATGAAAAATTACCAGAGCCATTCAGTAATGAACTCACCTGTGATAAATTTCCAACTAATGAGTTTTCATTAAGATAACAAATGGACTTGATAAAAAATTCGACGTCAGGCGCCATAACCATGTGTATTTTAAAAATAATTATGAAGATTCTCAAAAGATTTATTTTATTTATGAAAATCGTATGTTTTTTTCAGCGATGTACAGTGGAGGCTCGTCTTCTAGTGCTGGCACTGATATTCTCGATTTATCAATGCCGGACAAGAATTCAGTTACCGAAGTTTGTTACGTTTGTGGCGATGAGTTCAAGAGAGGTTCACTGAGTCATATCGCAGCTAAACCACTGCCAACACCGCCTCATACATCCAGCAGCCCTCCACCATTTTTTCCATCATTGATGCTACATCCCAGACCGAGCAGAAGTCGACCCATGGATTCTGCTGGTCGAGTTCAGGTTAGGGAAAATCACGCAATCATGTTTTTATGAAAATATTTGCAATATCATGGAAGACCGTTAATGAAACGGGCATTCGATTTCCGGTCTGGAAATTGACGTTTCAAAAACCTCGAGTAGGCGAGAGGATGTGTATTTGTACAGTGCAGATCGGAAACATTTTTATCTTCATCTTTGAGAATTGACAAGTCAAGTCTCCCATTCGATGATATATTTCAAACTATAATTTATTTCTGTCATACAATAATCGTTAAATGGAATAAAAATAATATTGAAATGATTTAAACTAATTTCAGGCTTGCTCAGCATGTCAAAATCACCTCCTACTCCAGTGGAAGGCGTATACACGTCAGGGAACACCTCATGGTGACAGAAATTATACACTTCGTAAACGCCAGGCACCGACAGTCGAGCCAGCGACATTTGTCTGTTACACGTGTGCATTAGAGTATCCCTCGTCCAGTATTAGACTGTTGTACTGCTGTCCAAATCCTGAGAAAGAAGCCTACTTTCCTTTTATATGTTCGTTAAGACCTCCACCAGGAGCTAGTCCCATTAGTCCTCAGGGGATGGTACAAGTTTGTTCCATCTGTTACAAAGCCATACCACAGAAACAACAGGTTTTCGGGGGTGAAAATAACGATGTTCAGCCACCAGCCCAGAGTGTTGAGTTTCGTCAGCAAGGTAAACTTTTTGACATGCATTAAGCCAACACGAATACCATTTCACGGATTTAGAGTACAATTTTTCATGGTTTAAAAATTGAAGTAGTGAAAATAATGAAAATTTAATTAACTTGTGAGAGACAAATGGGAAAATGTAATTAGTAATAAATATGAAATTCAGGGTGTCATTGAATTTTTTATTGCAGGCCCATCCCCAAGGCCAGTAGTAGCTAAATCCCCAGCGAATTCAGCTGGCAGTGATATTCGTTTCAAGCCCTACGACTTGAATAAGTCCAGTGGAGCAGTGTCAAAGTCAAGGAGTGCCAATGTTAAGATGCAGAGTTCAGCCCAGAGAAATTCACCTAGTAGCAGTAGTGCACCAACAGAGAATGGAAATGTCGCTGGAGGACAGAATTACAGATGTTACATCTGTGAGAGACTCTATCCACGAACCCAAATGGAGTGGTAAGTTGTAAAAAAAAATTCTTGATGCAATTATTTCAACAATAAGCGGTGATTTGTCAGATTTGACAGTATGATATTTAAATATTGGATAAATGAAATTGCCAGGCTGTCAACGAGTCCAGAGGGAATGAATTCGCACGCAATGCACTTTCCCTGTCTCCGAGGTATGGCGAGAACGTCGGAGAATGCCTGCATGGACAGTCACGGAAGAGTTCTAGCCTGCAGCCACTGTGTAAATCACTTGGCCCAACAATGGGAGAATATGGACGCTGAGAGAGTCCCCCTGGAGCGTCGTAGATACGACATACCTAGTCCACACCCCAATGGTGATGTCAATCGTTCAATAGCAACACCACCTAGTTCAAGTTCCGAGAGAACATTTGCCAGTAATCCAGGAACATCTAGCAGCTCCATATACTGCTTTCTCTGTGGCCTTCACAGCGATCTCACACTTGCTAGGGTACTTTATGGTCATCCACAGGGTCGTAATGCACCATTTTTTCCCGAATTATTGCGCCATCAGTCACCAACAAATGCTGAACAACTCAGGGAGGATGGCTCAGCACTTGTCTGTACATTTTGTTATCACTCGCTATTAGCTCAGTGGAGAAAATACGA
The DNA here is from genome assembly GCF_000806365.1 of Fopius arisanus. Classification (NCBI taxonomy): domain Eukaryota; kingdom Metazoa; phylum Arthropoda; class Insecta; order Hymenoptera; family Braconidae; genus Fopius; species Fopius arisanus. Next base: position 147,812 of record NW_011887827.1, read on the forward strand.
ATCACCAACACCCACTGGACAACAGAGCACTGCTAATGATAGACAATACAATACACATGATTATTGGTGCTATGTTTGTGGAATAACGACATATCGTAAGAGGGTGAGAGCACTTCCTGTCAAGGATTTTCCATTCTTGAGGTATCACCGACAACCTGAGAAGAGTTTGCTGTTGGAGAATGGGGATTTTGCTGTTGTTTGTCTTGATTGTTACGAAACACTCAGGACACAGAGTTTGGAGTATGAGAGGTGGGGATTGCCCATTGAGAAAAGAGAGTATAATTGGATTGTTCAGCCACCACCACCTGAGGATAGTCCCGATGCTTCAATTGCCAGGTTACCCTCTGGAGAACGTTCCGAGAAAGTGGTAAGTTTTATTGTTTATTTTTTACCATTATAGCCATCCTTATCTCGACCTTTTTTATTCAATTCGAAAAGGCATTTGACGTAAAAAATGCATTGAAGTGATTTTTTATGAGAGCCTCAGGCCGTTTTTTATTTTGAATTTAATTTTTCAGGTACCACCCACATTGACAGCTAGACCGGCCCGTAAGAATTGTTCACCGAAAGCTCCTGATAAAAAACCACCACAAAAGATGCCAGAGAAAGAGCAGCCCGGTGAGTCAAGACAATAAAAATATTTGCAATTTTCAAAACCACACGAGATCCAGAGAAAAAAAATGGGTCGAGGGTTGTACAATTTTTCCCAGAATTCTATTGAATATTCTATCTTTTATCCACTCACTCCCAGACTCTTTTCTTCTCAACTATAGAGATGAAATTAACTCAGCGAGTGTTATAAAATACACTTTAAATGCAAAACTTTTTTAATTAAAAATCCGAGTTGTTCTCTGAAGGGATTCTTCGAACGAAAATGGAAGGATCTGCTTTGATCTCCTTATTTATTCTTCTGGACTCGTTGATGTTGAGAAATTGACTCATAATAGATTTCAGAAGTGATACAGTGCAATGCGATTTTTTTTCGAAATACGATAATATTTTGAAATAGCGAGAGGCTAATATTTTCATTCCAACTCTCCGTTTGAGAGCACACACTCATATTCCGGAAATATCTGTGGATTTTCCTTCGTCACGCTTCTGTATCGATTTAATACGAAAGTCTACGATTTATCATTGTAGGTTCAAAATTTTTAGGATCTTCAGCTATCCTTTCCAAAAAAAAATTATCGCTCCACGAAATTTTCCTCTAATTTGCCAATCAAATTAACCTGCGATTAGGAATGTCAACGATAATTAATACAAATAATGTATTATACAAAAGTATTTTGACATAAATTAGCCCATCACTAATTACCTCACGTCATAATTCCCTCCCCATTCGTAAATAGTGGCACACATCGTGGGATGCCTGATAGGGGAAAATGAATAAAGGGATAAAAAATTGTGAGGCCAATATTTGCCAGAGCCGGGGTTATCTGGCAATATTTCACTGCTATCTGCGTTTTACCAGGCACAGCCTCTCACAGGACCACTCCAGACTCCTCTGGACCGTACGCAGTAGTTCTGACCCCGCGTTAGCTTATTTATATTTTTTTTTCACTTCCTTCTTTTTCTCTTCAAGGGGAATGTGAGACACTTATGGGTGATAACTCTCGACCTCGCGGGGGCAAAGTGATAATTGAACCATTACTCAACTAGTTGTCGTATCTGTTCAGTTCGAAGGGGTTCAGATGAGAGAAACATACCGACAATTTTTTCTCTCGCCATTGAAATATTGGAAATTATAGCTCTAAATGCATTAATTTCCAGTATTTTTCGTTCTTTTATTATTCCTGGTTGTTAACTTCCGGACTATAATTTTTGAAATTCAGAAAATTAAAAATTAAAATAAATTACTGCTCTTGAAATGTCAAGGAGAAAGAGGCGTAAAACTTTCAATCGTAAATCTGCAAATAGTTTATTTAATTAGTGAGCATTCTTCACGAGAATTATAAATAAATTGATAAAACCCTGGATTCAAGTTTACGGCTACATAAATTTTTTTTTTAACGCACCAGTGGACATTTTGTTCATAATAAATTGGGAAAATGAGGGAGAATTTTTTTTTAACCCCTGCGGTTTGTGATAAACACTACCCAAACGATGTAGACATAAAAAAAATTGGAATCGTAGACGTAGGAGAAATTCCCGCAGCGTGACACCGCATTGCGCCCACTTAGCAACCAGGCCGACACCTAAATTCGAATTAGGGAGAGCCCTCGACGCTTTCTCGTCAACCCCCTTAGCCCTTACACCCCTAGCCACGTATCTAGACCCAATGTGAATATAGCAGACTTTCTCCCTCTTCTCGGTGTCTTCTCCCTCGCACTTCATCCCCTTCACCGCAATACACCCCTCATTGGCCTCTTGCACTGGTGGCGCGCAATCCACCCCGTCGGGGGAGAGGTCTCGTTTCTCCTGCCCTTGGCAATCGATATCACCGTCGGATATTGGGGGGGTTGAATTTTTATTTCATTTTTTTCTTTCCATCCCTAAGCCACAACGTCGATTGCCAGATTCTTTTCAGGGATTTAATCGGTGAATTATTTCGTCCATAACAAGATTTTATTTTTACGCCGTTTCACGTCTTGACTCCCGCGAAACAAATATTAATAAGGAATAATTATTCAATTAGGATAGAATTTATTTATGAATATTTATTTGATCAATTGAAAATGGGCATTTTATTTTCAAAGAGATTTTTAATTGGATTAAAATTTTTACGGATTATTTATATTTGCTCGTCATTAATTAATTATTCAAAGAATTCAGTTTTGTCTTGACATGAGGAACGAATGGAAGGGGAAAGAGTAATTTGAGTATTAAAAGAGAAGTTGTCAATCGAATCGGGAAGTAGACAATTGAGGGGATTATTTTTAGACAGCTTAATAATCAAGTATCATTTCTACATTATCACATGCTAGTACAATCATGAATTAAATAACACCACATAACACGCTGATAAACTCAACCCTGTACCCCCCTCCCCCCCTTGTCAGTCACGCAATCGTTTGCTCTCTCACTGTAATTTCAATTGTTTATTTCGTAAGTGGGAATAATTAAACGAGAATCGATCACCAGGGAATAATGGCCGATATTTTAAAGACCGGAGTGGATACCAAATTCATGCAATAAATAAATCGTGAATTCATAATGAAATTCCATCGCCCGGTGTAATAATTATTTCCAAATATTTCTTATTTGATAAAATTGACTTCCAACTCATCATTATTTATTGAGTTGTTGAATTAAAATAAAATATTTGATTTTTGTTAATTGTTCAATGATTTTTTCCGGTTTAAATGGAATATGAGATTTTTTTTTTAACAATTTCTGAGGGAACGGGTGGTTTTGGAATTTCATTGGAAAACAAAATGCTCATAATTAGTGAAATCCATGAATTTGCATAATTAAATAAGCTAGCCGAAGGGTGGGCAAAAGGGTGACTGGGGTCGATGGGGAATTGGTGGGGCTGGAGTGGAGAGGCCGTGTCGTCGGCACACGCATTGATTTTGGCTCCGACAGACAGACATTCGCCTATTCTCAAAAGCCCAGAGAGTTATCAAGCCAAAACTTTTCGTTTTAAATTTACTATTCATCGCAAATTTTCATCCAGACCCATGAAAAATTAATTGGTCGTATCTGTCATCGAGTGGTTAATTAAAATTAATCACAACTTTTTTTTTTCTCGAACCTTCGGTTGCCCCTCTGACGTTTATGAATATTAATCAATCGAAAAAGGGGGGGAAGGGGTGGATTTTCCGGTAGTGTTTGCAGCTTGACTCACCATTTGAAATGTTGAGAAAAATTCTCACCGAAACCGGAACCCGTAGTTCAAGATATTTTCATTTTCCTCTCACGGAAACACTCGAGGAACATCTGTCGTCGGTTCGGCACGCGCCCCCCTACCGCCCCCTTCCAATTTCTCATCCCTTGACCGGTTGGGGTTTTCACCCCCAAAATCACCACCCCACCCCTTGATCCTTGACTCCCTTTCCTTCCTGGATACCCCAAGAATTGACCTTCTCCATCCCCAACCCTCCAAAAAACACGAAATGCCCCATCATTCATTCCTGTCCTGTCACTGGAATTTATTTACAAAAAAAAATCATACACACATTCAAAAATATAAAACAATACATCAACTATTCGTTTTTATAAATAGTCTGGAGCAGATCAATATTCGATTTTCCAATTATTCACCAGAATTCATTAATTCCTTCAAATTCGAATATAATTTTCAATTTATTATCATAAAAAAAAATAGATAATGCATAAATAATTCCCTAGTACTCGAAAATATAAAAACGCGTCAAGTGTTATTATCCGCGATTGCAATAAACCAAAAAAGCAATAAATGAAGATAAACAATAGATTAAAAATATCAAGGAAAATGAAATAAATCAGTGCAGAATGTGCGATTGAATCCCCATAACCGATTAAAAGATGCCAATTGAAATCATGACTCATCCCCCGAATCCACTGGACTCCGAGTGTGACATAAGCCCTCGGTCTCAGTACGCGTGCGTGTCATTAAATTCACGGGAAAAAAAAAATCCCCATCCGCGGATGAGAATGAAAAAGGCCTAAGTCTCGAATAGTCATTGCACATGCGCAATCACCCTCCCCAAAAGCGATATGGTGGGGGAAAGCGAAGCCAAAGTGCTTTTGGTTTTGGCATCAGTCTCGCGTCGCGTTTCAACCCCCACTTGTCTCACCTCGTCGACGATGAAAAAACCAATAAAAAATATACAAGTGATAAAAAAAAGCCCGAGAACATCACCCGATACCAATAACCCCGCGTCTCCACCCGGTGACAAATGAGAATCACCCCCAAAAATAAAAAGTTATCATTTATTCATCGTGATTGGAGTGCGCGCGGAATTGATTGATCCGTGATATTGATCCACTGAAATTTATTCGACGGTTAAATAATTTATCGGTTATTCTTCCCCTCGGATACCCCAGCACCGGTGATATTCCGGTCCATTGGGAATTGGAAAATTGATCGAGAACTCGGCAAAACTAACTCAACCGTTGGTACGATGCCTCGGGGAACGATAAAGATTTGTGTGGGTGAGATCGTTGGGGAGTAAAAAAACGTATGTGTGTGGAGTTTTTTTGTGGTGCTGTGTGACAGTGATAATTTGCCTTTTTTTAAAGATTTTTTTTTTTTTGAGTTTCGGGGGGAGTGGGGAATTTTAATTATCCTGGAAAATGGATTTTCGAGCGCCACATCCACTCGTTCATCCCCTCCATGCCAGTCATCCGTATTACTACTCAGGTATTTTATGCAACAGCTTTTACAAACTGGCATGATTTTTTTTTTATTGCACTTCAGGATTTTTCCCATTCATTTTCAGTCGGTGGTTTTTTTTGTCGATTTGTCCCGAGAACTCTAGATTTTTCTGTGACCCATTGAATTTCTGATGAAATTGATCTCTCGATTGGTTTTTAGGTGGATTAATTGTTTATTAAATTGATAAATAATTATGCCATCTCAAGAATTGGAAAAAATCGGTTGATTATATTTTTGATTTCATTTTATTTGATATCAAATATCAAATTTTTTGTGGGACGAAATTTCCCGGGAATTTTCGAGTAGCTTTAATATTATTTTGTCCTATTTCCCCAATTCCTGAAATTCTCCGATGATTGCACTGACGTAGTTTATTCATCATCATTACTTCGGTCTTGAGATAAAAAGATGAGCCAACGTGGATGTTTTCACGTCAATTATCTACGAAGGTTGAAGAGTTCAACTGCTCATTACCCCTATCTATTTGACCACAATAAACGGCATCGAGGAATTCCCGATGACTTCCTAAACTCTTGAGGAATTTTCGTTCAATTTTCAAGAAGAATTCCTCCAATTTTCACTCCAAAAACTCCCAAAAATTCCAAAAGGTCCCAAAAATTCTTTTAAAATCCCAAATTACAATAACAAAAACCCCCAAAATGCATAAAATAATATGGACTTGAATATCATTCAATTAATTCAATATCTAGATGAATTCACTGAATTCTCTTCAAAAAATAAACATTTGACTTATCGATATTTTTTTTAAACTAAAAATCAAAACCAGAATATGAGAATATTATTTCGGGGGTGGAAAATCACTCGAGCGTCGGATATTCAACAAGTGTTACTCGAATTAAACGACAAACATCATTACTCAACCGGTCACTGACGTCGGAATTTATTCTCGTCACCGTCAAATGCTCGTGAAATTCCCCTTTCAAACGGTTAACAAATATTTTTCGTGAAACACAAGTACGACGGGTAGTTTAATGAAAGGGAAATAAATGGAGGGATGGAAAAATATTGGGGACTAATATACCGACGCCAGGTGGTCCATACTCGGTATTTCCGGTCTCAATTTCTGTTTACCACATAATAGAGAAACCCAGGATTCTCTTTCATTCCATTGTCAACGATTTTTTTTTTCTTCAACTCCCTTTCGGGCTACGAACACCTCGGGAATTTTGTTTCGAGGGCTCTATAATTTGTTTTCGTCTATTCAATTCACAACATCAGGGGCAAATCATTCAAAACACTTCCCATTCAATTATTCCCTCAAAAAATAATGAATCTAAAAAAATCAGTCTATCAATACCTAAAAATGATTTTCATTTTACAAATGAATTTTCACGATCAAAATTCATACAAATAATAATAAAAAAAATGCGTAATGTAAATCATAAGAAATAATTAAGTCTCTCGATTATCCGGGGGTTGACAGAATTATTTCAGTGAAAAAACAGAATAATCCCCCAAAATTGACCGTTAAATTCCTCCCGTTTAATACTTTAATGCATTTCTGACACAAAAATAATTCCTCCCTTTTTATTATCACAGACACCTGACGTGAAATAATTTACACACTTTGTTCCCTCCAAAATGAAAACAAAAAGGGGTGACAGGGGGTCGAAGAGGGGGAGGGAATAAAAAAGTTTATAATTGCAAGTCGTAACTTTTTTTTCCCCCCGTGGGTGTTTTTTTCTTTTATCCTCTTTTTGTCCTCCACCCCCTGGTGGGTTGTTATAAAGGGGTTGTTTGAACAGGAGGGACCCTTTGTCTCGGTTGGTCGACCCTCTACCCTCTTCTACCCTCTTCTACCCTCATCTACCCTCACATACGCACACGCACTTGCGTCATCCCTTCGGTTAAAAAAAAAACCCCTTTTGTGTATGCATTATGAGAAGTCTTTGGCATCTGGTTATTTTCTCCTTTTTATGAATTTCGGATTATTTCTCCTCTCCACTCCGTTCTCTCCTGCACTTTATTAATTTACCGATTTTTTTTTCGAGTTAAATTGTTTATAAAAAAAAATTGATTAAATTCACTTAAGTCCACATTTTATTTATATTTTATTCCTGAGTTACTGCAGTTATTTCAAGTGCATATTTAATTTTTTCCAATTGCATTGTAATTGTAATTAAAAAAATATTTCCTCTCAGCGTCACGGTGATCCATTAATTAATAGTTATTGAGAGTGCGATTCAAATGACATTTCACTCCTCTCCAATTAATTTTCCAATCTCGAGAAATTGGTGCTCCAACGTTTTTTCTTGCTCCGGATAATTCCGTTTTCTCATGCAGATTTTCTCGCTTCCATTGATGTTTCTGTTGTCGGTTGAATAATAGCAGAAATTGCATTAGTTTTACCAGACGAATGGCGGGGGAGTAAAAAAGCCATGAATTAAGGATGAAGATTGGGGGTTGAGGAAAGCCAAACCTCCCTGGGGCTCTTTTCGCCCCCTTGATTCCGATCAATAGCTTCTACCCGTTGTCTATAGCTCCTCGGAGCTCTTCAATAATTATTTCCAATTAATTTCCATCCATAAACAATGGAACTTGAGTTGTCAATCATTCTAGGTCGTCCCCCAAATAAATCGGAGTGAAAAAAAAAATCAATCATTACGGAAAATAATGCAATTTTTTCACGTTCCTATTTCAAGATTTTTTATTTATTCATTTATTTTTTTATTTTAGCCAATAACTCAGGAAAATATGACTTTCGGTGAAATTACTCGCTGACGCGCAGGCGCGCGATTCGAATGTCAATGCGCAATTGCGCATCATGAAAATGGTATAAGTTGTACTGTGGTACTGAGAGAGACAGAAAACTAAAAAAAAAAATTGAAAAACCCACGATATATTTAAATAACAAATAATATAAACTTTTAAAAATTCAGCCTTTAATTTTCATCCATTAAAAATGTCACTTTATAATAATATTACATATTCAATATCGGATTAATTGTAAAATAGCGCGCAAACACAAATTACAAGAAAATCAAAGAATTTTTTTTATTCGTCGCCCTGGGTTTTACAAGATGCGATAATTGATGACTAATTCGTAATGACGAGAGTCACGCAATTCCCAGTTATTCACTCATCTCCACCCCATTTTCCTCCCACCCTATTAGCGTTAATAAATGCCGCATGCGCTGAACCCCTTGATATTACTCCATCGGATTATCTCCAATATTAGCACCATACATGGCCCGTTTGCCTTTCAATTACCCCTTGGATTGATCTGTGCACTTGCGATTAACTCATCCAATCCTCTCCTCGGATAGTAAAAAAAAAATTTATTCCGCTAAATATCTGCCAATTTCTCCTTTTTTTCTCGTTTTGTGTAAAATCGTGGATTGAAAAAGTTAATAATTAAATATATTCAATGAATAAAAAATTTAGATAATTATGTGCCCATTTTTCTGACTTTCTGACGAAATTTCATCGAAAATTAAAAAACTGTAAAATATCGGCAATAATTACTCGGTCGTTCGATCGCTCTGCAGACATGCATCTCCGTTTATTTGTTAATAACATTGTTGTTTGTCGTAATATATATTTTCTTCCGTTTGCTCTCTCTTCGTTTTCTTCCTCGGTGGAAAATGGAAAAAGAGAGCATGCGCTGAACCATTTAAAGGGGGAGTTTATCGAGCGTAGAATTCTTTTCGCAATAAATCGCGCGTCGTTAGACACGAAGCCTCAGGATTCCGATGACAAAGAAAATTAGTAACATTCGTTTTATCGATCTCCAGGGATTATCATTCCTTGCGATTCGCAATTGACAATTCATTGCACTCGAAAAAAATTCGTTTGTACCCATCAAATTTAATCCATACGAGAAATCCAGCGAAAAAATCGTGAAATTAATTAATCAACGCGTAATTATCCACAAAAAATAATTATCTAAATCTTCTGAATCCTCTGAAATTCGAATTTTAAACTAATTGTTTTACACTCACTTTTTCAACATAATTACCAAAATTTCTCATGACAATAAGAATTGAAATTTCTTTCGTAATTTGTCCTCCAATTTCCAGTAAAAAATTCCTGATCATCGAACCCCAAAAAATAATTAAACATCAGAGTACATAAATTGAATTGAACATTAATGTGAGTGTACCGAGAGATCGATGAGTAAAATTAGTCACCACGTGGATTTATTGTGATGACATGGAGAATTTTTGTGTTCCCAACAAGTACTGAATTGGCTGACAGTCCAATTGACACAAGTTGGCACCAGTTGGCACCAGTTGACCCGGTCGTACGCCGGCGTTGTCATGACTCCGGGAGTCATTGGGCTTACGAGCTTGTTAAATGCCAGAAGGCTGAACCCCAGTGGGTGACCTGACCCCTGACCCCGCTGTTCACTCCAAACATTACCCTCCAAACCCTATCTCAATGCCCTGCGCTCTTCATCCCAATCTCAATGGCTCCTCCACCGGTTTATGTCTCGCTAACGCACGCGCCTTTTATCAACCGATACCACTAACTCCTCCTCAAACATTCACCAAATTGATTCGGTTTATCGTACCAATGACAATGCCTCACTCACAATTCAATGATTTTTATCCCTCATCTATTTATTTTTATATTCAATACTTGAAAAACAAAAATTTTTCTGCGAAATAATAATTTTCCAATTTTTCAATTGAGATATATTATTTTTTATCAACCACTCGATTGTTTATCATTTAAACATTTTTTGAGACCAAAAATTTAAAAATCGCTTGACCGTTTTTCGGGGAATAATTATAAAAAATTGATTAATTAATATATAATAATTGATGCATCAATGGTATTGATGTTTAATTGAGTTTTTATATGCGCCATATTTTAAAAAATCGATGAATTTTTGGAAAATTTCACCCTTTGGGGGCTGCGATGAGATATTGGTAATGCGCACTCGACCTCAAAAGGCATAAATGTAATTTCCACCATTACGGGAATCAATTACCGAACGACAAAGTGTACTCGAGACACGCAAACTCGATTATCGACGGGGCTTTTGAGTATCAGAGGGAACGCCCTTTGCCTGTTCATCTAGTCACACCTATAGTCCCTGAATTTTCTGGCACGAAACTACTAATTTACCCCTGATGTTATTCAACCAGTTGATCTATTAATTCAATTCCCTTTTGATAAAAAAGATAATGAATTTTGATTAGCCATCCAGAAGACAATTCAGAATAAAAATAGAGAAATCCTATCATAATAGCAATTACTCTTAAATTTCTTTAAATAATTTCCGTTTGGATAAATGAATAAAAATGAGAAAATTGGTGAAAATTCTCTGTTTTCTCCATGACCATTTCACTTTGGAAAATGGCACCCAGACTCCATGAAATTTCAATTTTTCCCGACAGTGCACTCCTCGCTTTTCCACAAAAGCAAAAGAAAGGCATTATTCCATTTATTCTCGTGAGGATAAACGAGAAAAGATTGAAATTCCCTGCTGGTGGATTCTCCACTACATCCTCAAGTTTTTATTCCATCCGACTTTTTAGTCTGTATAGCAACTTTTCCACAGCCCGGGAAATGAAAGTCCCCACGAGGAGCTAAACTTCAGTAATGAAGGCGATGTTGAGTGTTTACTTGGTGCATTTGCCAGGGAAATTCAAGGAAGCGTGAGAAAAGAACTATACGGTGGTAATCTACGTAGGGGATAGGATAGCAACACTCTTTTTTTATTCAAACAAAAAGAAAAAAAATAATAATGAAGTAAGTTTGAAGGGCTTCTGAGAGCACCTCTCGACTTTGTGTGGATTTTTGTCGTGTGAAAAAATCTGGGGAGAGATATTAGAGTTACCTTCAGAGAGGAAAATCCTTCAGGTCTTTTTATTTTAGTTCTTTGTGGAACGATTAAGTTTTGGGTGGAATAATCCTGGGAATATTTGCCTCGGTGAATATCCTGGGAGACAAATTAATCCACCTGGTGGGATTTATTATTTGTATCAATGGAATTGTTGAGGATTTTTGGGAATTTTCATTGAATTAATTCGTTTAAATTTCATTGCTGTTTTGTTATTGAGTTTTTAATCCATTACGATCAAGTATTTAATTGAAAAATTCTCGAGGTCTTTAATTTAAATTCCTTGTTGATCGTTTTATTTCTTGATGAATAATCGTGGGACTATTTTTCTCGCTGGATCTTGGGGGAAGGCAGATTAATCCAGCTGGTGGGTTTTATTATCTGTCTCGATGCAAATCAAGTAGTTAAGAAGTTTCGAGGATTTTAATCGAATTAATTCACCCAATGAGAATAAAAAAAGTTTTTTCAATCCCCCAAAATGATCTCCCAATCCATTTAATTAGTTTCCAGTCCTTTAAGCTCAAAATAATTCTTCATAACCCAAATAAATAACCTCGAGGTACTCTCCAATTGTTCACATCAATTATTTTCATTCCACCCAATTACCCGAGCCCTCCATTGACAAATCAACGAATCAAGACTTTCAAATAGTTGAAAAAAAAAGGAATTACCCCCAAAAAAAATGTAGACGAGTGAATGAACCCGCATGGGGTACGATAATAATCGATTAAACTCCAACCGAAGAGATTATTTCACTGGACCAGTGAGCACTAAAGTCAAACAAAATCGGTGAAAACAAAAAGAAAAAATAAAACCAGAGAGAGATAGGAGAGAAGGGGAACAAAGTCTCGGGGGACAGATTAGGCATCGATCCGGTAATTGCACCCTTCTCTTTTATTTTTCATTTGCTCCCCTCCATCTTTCACCCCTTAAACCACCCAACCACCCACAAATCTCCCAATGGGGCCGAGAAATTGGGGAGAATGGTGCGATCGGAAAGGCACCCCCGGGAAATAGTTATAACAGCACTGGTCTGTGACACGAACCTTTTTATTTTCATTTCGCATACATATTTTTTTACGTATTCTCTCTGGACTCTATATTTTCATGAGTCGCTCGATACCACCAGTAATTGAATAAACACGAGCTTTTGTTGCCCAAAATCCAGTTAAAACTCCCGGGTTTTCAGTTATTCAACCGTTGCGTACATTTTTTTTAATAAACGCTGAGGATTCAAATAAAAAAAAGATTTCAAGTCTTTCCGCGAAAAATATAGAAGAGAAAAATTATTATTATTAATATAAATTGTTCTGTGGGTGGAGAGGTGGGCACTTGCAAAAAGCAAAAAGGGGAAAATGGTGGGTTAAACGTGACAATTCAATGATTAATTCAATCAGTATTATCGTTTGCATATTACTGCTCTCGATTTTATGAAATTCATGAGGAACGGTGAGGAGATGGAGATCGGTTGAATCCTTCTCACCATTTAACCACAGGAACAATGAGATTTCATGAGACTGCGAATTCCCAGTACCACTCAAACAAATTAATATGGAAATTTCACTTCCACCTGCGAATCCCCAAGCGTTTAAATCGTCACTTTTATGCATTCCCTTATTTCCCCCTTTATTGATCCTCCTTCGGTTTTTAATGAATAACGGGTTCTGTCTGCCTCGAATAATTATTTCCCTTTGTTTCCACCGATGAGAAAGCTCCCTGCGCATAATAGCAGTCAATTCGATATATTTTCCAATTTATCAAAAATCGAGTATTCATATATTTAAATATTTGACTTCTCAAATTAATCTGAAATTTCATTCATTTCATTCATTCATCTCTGCAAATTGAGATGATAATTTCTGACAGTTAAATCAGGAAACCCGAGAAGTTAATTCCTCCTCAATTAATTATCTCCCTCCACCCCATCCAAAATTCCCAATCCTACGATTTAAAAAAAAAAAATGTGATGAACCGGAAATGCTTATCCCTACTTAGCTGTATAATAATTTGGTGTACGTGTTGGGTGCAGTTGAATTTTTCTATAAATATTGGAATAGCAGTTTGCGCCTTGGTCTCTCATTCTTTTCAAATTTCGTGTCTCACTCGGTGGTTATAGGGTGGGTGTTGCCATGGCAACCGACTGTAAGCCGCTTAAATCCCAAACCCCCAGACCACGGACATTCGCGAACACCCCATCACCACTTTTCACCCCTCGAACCCCTCCCACCCCTCACACTCCTACCGACCCCCGCATGCCCCATCCCACCTCATTCCACCCCCTCACACCCTCCCTTTGCCGAATCACTCCTCCACCCCCCGACGACAAAAAAAAAATATCCCAACCCCCACTGGTTCTTTCACCCCTCTCATTTTTTTTATAATGAATTTTCTGGATTCATTTCTGCTTTTGCTTTTTTCATTTTTCGCCAGTCATCGCCATTCATCCGTACATTATTAATTAGTCGTGAACCGGAAATTGGTAATCAATAGATTGTAGAAAAATTCATTGAGTGATTCGTTACTCACAAACTGAATCCAATTACGGTCTTACCAATTTGATTATTTTACTGAAATTTCGATAAATGAAGGATTTTTAAAATAATTATTCGCCAATTCGCATTTGCAATTTAATTTCATGATTTAGTTTATCAAAGGATTGAATTGAAGGTGAAAAAAGCCTTCAAACAGCTCTCAACACTTCACTTTTCTCATTCCAATCAAAGAAATCCCAGCGTCTCGGGGAAACCGGTTGAACCAACCGAGAAGACGAAACGATCTCTAATTACATTTTCATTCCACTCAGTAAATTAGTCAAACTGGGCATAAGAAGCCACTCCAGGGTGAAAAAAAGCCCTCCACAAGTCCGTAAACAACTCGACGACACTTTCCACTTTATTATCTCGAGAGTCATAAAAACGCCACGAGGAAAAAAAGTCAAGGAGAAAATATTAAATCCGTAGCGTAAAAAATTCTCACCGGAACAGATAATTTATTTACTAAAATATAAATAATAAATATACATATGAAAAAAAAATGGTGAATTAAGAGAGAGAAAATAATGTTTGAATTTTTTAAATGTTAAAGGTCTTCAACCGGCGAGCACAAAAGCCCAACCGACGACAATCGGCAAATCCCACCGTCCAACTACCGGTGTATTACCTCAGGGTCATCCACCGGGTCCAGGACCAGGACCAGGTGGACAGCAAAATAGCAGAAGTTTTGCCGCTGCACTGAGGAACCTTGCCAAGCAGGCAGGACCGGCTCCTCAGGATGAAGAGCCTCGTGCGAGTCCTAAAAATCGACCTCCACCACCTCTTGTACGTGGACCCTCACCCGCCAAGGTGAGTTTCACATGACCCCACTAAAACGAGATGAATAAAAATAATATATCACCATTCCAGTTATTCCCCTTTCCTTCACAACCTTTGGCCAATCAATTTTATCCACTTCCGCATTTTTCGTTACGAATAAACCAGTCCCGAGTTAATCTCCCCTAAAATGTTCACCAACTCTCCAACCGCTCTCTTTATTATTTTATTTTTCAATTATTCCATTTTATTTACTCCCGAAAATCTGGAAGAATAATCATCTAAAATCGATTTTTCATTGAAAGTCCGATATTTTCAACTTCATCAAGCGAATTTACTTGAAATAATTTTCCTTGAAAATGTATGACGTATGAAATTGAGAAGAATCAATATTCCATGCTTCCCGAAGCACAAGTGCTCTTTGATCTTCCGATTATCTCAAGTGAACTACAATTTTTCCGTTCTACAAGACCGGATACCTTTTTCATTTCAACAAGATTGGGGTACGTTCTCGTTCACGTCCCTTTGTGAAGTCTTTGAGAAACTTTAAATTCGAGTGACCTCTTCCTCTCTTCTCACCCTGTTGTTTCCCTTCGTCTACCCCTCCGACAAAACAAGCCCCCGGATACATAATTCTCAGCGCTCCACTTTGCTGAAAACTTGTTCTATCGTCCCGAATAATGCGGAAGTGAGAAAAATTGGTTCTTGTTTCATCCTTACCAAGGGTGCAATGACAGTTATTTACTCTCCAAATGGTAATCCCCTTTCATCCCCCAACCGTTGATTTCCGTTAATTAATTTTATTTTATTTTCATCGTACGTAAAATGCAAAAATACTCCGAGAAATTAATTGATAACTCAACCGTTAGCATAATCGTCAAATATTTTTATGATTTTTGTCATGAATGGTTGATGAAAAAGGGATGTTGTATGATTTTTTTTCAGGAGCGTTCGACCCACGAACGGAGACCCGAGGAAATACCGTCAATGTACACGACAGCAAGAGCATCGGAGAATAGCAAGCACATTGTAACATCAGCAGCATCGGAATTATTGGCTCGCTCTGGTTTTCAACCATATCGGCCGGAACACCATCCAACCCAGCCACCCCCAGCATTTGCACTGGATCCAGCGGCTTACAGTCCTTATCATCATGGCCTCTATCCACCGCCTCACCTCCAGCACGCTTATAGGTAAAAACTCATCAAAAAGATATTTCTCTTAAACTTGTCCAATCGTGAAACTGAATTTTGTAATGAATACACTCACACCCTCGTCGACATTTCAATGGATATCTTAGAATCGGAGAGAGATAGCGGAATTTTTATCATCACCTTTTTTGCAGAGTGAAATGAGAGCTATGAAAAAGGTTCTCACAAATATTTCGTTGTCTCTATCAGATTCAGTGATATTTGTGAGGGAAAAAATATATTTTTAATCACTCCTCTGCAGAAAGTTACCCCGAAGATTCACCACGTAGATTTTCAAAGCCCCTCTGTTCAGGCTCTCAAAGGAATCTCCTTATCTCATTTCACTGAACAATCCAATGTTCTCATAATTCCAGCTACCGAGGCAGAACAGATTTCATAATTCTCCATTGAAAGATTCATCTCAAATTTTTTTCGTTCTCTGCACTTTAAAATCCCAATGAAAGAGCGTACGTTTCTAATTCAATTGAATTGTTATTGTGTTTCAGATTAGAGGAACAGTTGTATCTGGAGAGGGTTGGAATGCTCAGGCCGCCTTTATTTCCGGGAATGCCCACGTATCCACTCTATGGACTCAGATATAGCCCCGAAATGTTACCACCAGCATCACTTGGCCTCATGTCTCCTGTTATGCACGAAAGGTAAAATCTAAAGCGAAATTTTGTTCAATAGCAGGATCTGTTACCTATTAAAATAATACAACTGAAACTACTACCTCAAAAAAATCATAATATAAAAGTTCTAGAATGAAAAACGTCCACTTTGAATTCTTCTGAATTATCCATTCATATAAAAAATTGAGAATGTGAAGTGGAAACGTCAGGAGATTTTTTAAAAAATTAATTGAATTACAAAATTAAATAATCGATGCCTTTTTATTGTTTAAAGGCTTAAAATGGAAGAGGAGCACAGACTGAGACAAGTACGAGAGCAAGCAGCACTGAGAGACGAGGAAGAAAGGAGAAGAGCAGCTCGAAATTCTGCATCAGCTGGACCAACACCAGCTCCAGCCTCAGCTGATACAGCAGGTGAGCGAGTCGCTCCACCCCCCACTGCCTTCCATTGAAAACGAATAATAAAAACCATTAGAGAATATGGAAAAAAATATTTTAAATGAAATATTGAACGGAAAATGTCGTGTATTCTTCGGGTTTACCAGATTCATCCTTCTGACTGTTCTAAAAACATAACTCTCAAGTGTCTCAGTTACTCATTTAATTTAAAATCTCGTTCTTATACTCCTCATCACTCAAATATTTATCGATTCTCCCGATTGTCTGGTAAACCTTTGCACGTTACCATTAGCCAGTGTTAGTTAAATAACCAATTGATAATGAAGGTGAACCATTCAGAGAAATAGAAATAGAAATATCAGATTTTTAAACCAAACTGTTGGTCTGACTATTCAGAAGAATTTAGAGTACTTCAATTGCCATATGAACTGAATTAATTAGTGATTTTACTGATAGATTGTCACTTTTTATGAGGAGATTGTGTTGCATATTTAAATCTCATATAATTCTGCCATTTTTTCGTTTCCCATAATTTTTATTTAACAATCACTTGCAATTACCTCTCGAGTCCAATAATTAGTCGTTAATTGAGGGAATTGGTTAATTATTAATTAAGAACAAAGTGTTCACTTCCATTACGCCAGTTGACGAATTGGTGAGCTGAATTGGTATTGACTCAATTTTTTCTGGAATTTCTACAGAATTTAATCGGATAATATTTAAATATTCAACACACTCGATACTGAAAAAATAACCGAAAAATTACCACTGCCCTATCCCTGAAAAATCGCCCGAACAATCCCACGATTGGCTTCTAAGCTTTTTACTATTATTTTCCATTCTCTTATATTTTTTAATCGCCTCTTTTTTAAAATTACTTTGATACCCTCTCCAAGCCAATGCCAAGCGATCGTTTTCTCATAAAATTCTCTAATTAGAACGAAAAATAAACCTCAACAAAAAATGCCACTTACATTCTCCTCGAATTTACGTGGTATAATTAATATTAAGTAGAACACAAATAAAAAGCGAATAAAAAAGCAATAACAATAACTAAATAAAAGTGAATAACAAAAAAAAACGTGTGATCGTTGTTGAAATATAATTTCATAGGAACAAAATAATTGAGAAGAAAATCTACTTTGACTGTGAAAATAACATTAAAGAAAAAGCAAAAAAAAAATCCTAATGGATGGAAGAAAAAAAAACAACATACTACGCTTCTACTGTTTAATGTAGCAAATAATGAAAGTTAATAGTCATAATTAATCGTTTCTTATGAAGCAATAGGTTTAATATTTTTTAGATAAGACCGTACGAGGATACGAGAGATAGATGAACGTCTACGTGAGCCCTTCCCCTCGAGAAAATGAAAGAAAACGAAAAAAAAACTTGAATAAAACTAAATAAATAAACACTTTAGGAAGATAAACGAATTTTCGTACTTTTGCACACGAAAGTCGAAAGAGTGAAACAAAAGTTAACTAAATAAAAATTAAAACAATAACTGAATGAATACAAAAAAAAAGAATTGAGAGTCTTTGTAATAACGATTCTCACACGAGAATAAAGTGAAGATGAGTGAGGAGAAGATTTTAAACGCCTGAAAATCACCTGCAAGATATGAAAAAAAAAGGGCCATTTTGTATTGTTCATTACCTAGGCGCCCAAATGAATAGAAAATAGAGTCATTTAAAAATCTCTAGGCACATGGAAACATGAAGAAAATGGAAATATTCTGTTTAGACTGGACGACACGAAGGCTGACTTAATTATAGCTCCGTCTGATAGCAGTGAACACTTGAAAGAAAAAATGAAAATGAAAAAATAACAATAGCAATGCAGTAAGTCATTCTGGTCATTTCCCCTCCCCCCCAAAATACTTGGAAATTCCCAGCCCCCCCTTTCTCAACCCCACCCTTAACTCTTTTATTGTCTTTAGTGAAAACGAAAAGAAGTGAAGAGTAAAATACGTAATTATTTTTAATTTAGTCAACTGTGAATTAATGGCGCGTGTTTAACATGAGAGTGCACGATACCTGGTCGTCTCCTTGGGATTTTAATAGCATTTTGCCTTCAGTATCCGAGTCATGTTTTTAAGTAGAACATTTTGGAAATTTATTTTAATTAGGGGAGAGTTACTTAATTATTTTGTTTTGGGCGGAGAAATCGTGCGATACACTGATACATATTTTTTTACGAATATGTACAACGGCGTTTAGATTTTTTAGTATTAGATTTTTTTAGCAGGGAGTAAAAAATTTTAGGTGAATGATTTTTTATAGACACCCGAAATGAGAATTTTCGTGATTTTTATTCTGATCCCAGAAGAAAATTTGGTAGTTGAAAAAGTATGTGAAAAAAAATCATCAATTGGCCGAATTAATATAAATATCATTTATATTTATATTTTTCGATGGAAGATGAGCCTTGTTAGGTAATATTAAGGAAATTTAGTTGATAATTAGGAATGAAGAAATTTTAAACAGCATCTACTGGGTCTCGGCACTCTCTCGTTCCCGCAACTGTTTTAGAAATGTTTTTCTTTTTTGTCACAGTTTAATCAACAATTCAGGAATTTTTACGTGATTCTCTGCTTCTCCTTTTTGTGGGAAGGAAGAGTGAGTGAAGTAACTATAAATGCTCTTTATGAAAAAAAAAAAACTAATAACAAAGAAAATATACAACTGACTGAACAAACGGAATTAAATCCACCAATGTAAATAACTTTGTCACACATTTATCAATTTTTTTTTGTCAAAATTATACCATTTTTATATAATTTATTATGTAAACATGTATATTTGGACTATAATTGAAAATAAACATTGCAAAAAAATAATAAAACCAACAACTGTGAGATCAAAATTTGATGGAAGTCATTCTTCGGAATTCTTGAACCCTCGATTAAAAAATAAAAAAAAATTTCATTGTAATTTTTCTGAAACAGTTTTGGGGAAGATTCGGTTGGATATTTACCGATTAATTATGTAAACGGATAATTTTAATGAATTTTTTAGAGACAATACGTTTGTAACGCTGAAAAAAAAGTGCCTGTATTCGATGAGATTACGATCGCTCTGGTATTTTATGTCTTTAGCATCGTCCATTTTATTTATTTCAATTATATATATTTTTGTTTGTCAATTTCTTTATCATCTTATTCTATTTTTTACAAAATTCTTAATTCATCCATTTTTGCAGCTTAACTTTGATTGTTATATTTGTCAGAGAAATCATCCCCAATACTTTTAAAAATATATCACTAGATGTAAGTTGCACAATCAAAGACTAGATGAGTTATTTGAAAAAGAGAAGAGAAAATTTTTTGAAATTTGGGAGAAGGTAAGTGAAAAATCCGAGGGGGTACTCATATATTCGAAATATTCAATTCAATTCAATAATAATACAATCGATAATCAAACATTACAAATGATCAATGTCCCTTTCACATTATTATTTTGGTGACATGTAAAATTTTTCGTCGCTGGGCCCGAAAACCGCGATTTAAATCGCGGTTCACCAGGCCCAGTGCGGAAGAGTCAAAATTTCCGAATTGGCACCCGAATAACTTGCAATTCGCCTACACTCCGCCAAAAATTTTCCACCCCCAAAATATTCCGCAATTTTTCATCCCCAGTCTTTAAAACGCACCACAAACCTTGTGAAAACATTCCGAATTTCCGCAATCCCTGAAACATGAAAAACACTCTCCGATATTTTCCCTGATTTCAAATCGTGACCCCCCCAACCCGAACCCCTACCGTATCATTACCAAGCACTGTGTGGTCCGGATTTGTTTCAGCTAGGAAGCCGCCTATAGCGGCTCAGTTGCACCCAGAGAGGGATTCTCACCGTGACCGTTCGATCGCCACATCAACCCCCATCACACCCCTGACCCCCCAATCCGATAATCACAAGCCCCCAGTGCCCGCAACAGGTCCTCACCACCGCAAAGAAGAATCTCCAGTGTCCCATCAGGCCCCAGTCCCTCCGCCACCTCACAGTATTCCCTTACCACCCCCTCTCACCCCCGCTGACAGCCCACAAATATACCACCACCCGCGCCTTGGGCCCTTCCAGCCTCCCCCATCCCCCCTGACACCAGTCACCCCCCTAGCCGGTCAGATATGCCCCGTAACAACCACCAATCCCCCACCAATGCCCCTGCCACCCCTTGGTCCACCCCTCGGACCCCTAAATCTCGGTCCCCCGATTACCCCCATCCCAATGCCCCTACCAACAATACCAATGCCTCTCCACCCGAACACAATTCACTCTAGTCAACACCAATCAAGCCTCATCACTCCCACTCCCATAACCACTTCCACATCCACAACCTACCCCCTTCCACCACCACCCCAAACCCTCAATTCCTACACAACAACGACGAATTCCCTCCTGGCGAGTGGTACAATGTCAACTCACGCTGTTCAACCCCTGAATCAACCCCCAAACACTTCGAATCACGTGACAACCTGTCACAAATCACCACCAGTGCCCTTGAGGATCAAAGAGACACCAGTGACAACGAGTCAGTCGACGTCAGGAGGTCAAGGACAAATGGCTCAACTGACACCAGTGACGTCAGCCCATCAGCCATTCGTTAGGCCATTTGAGGACTCGTTCAGATCCACCAAGATACCGATCTGGGGCATTCGCAATCAGATTGGACACGAGAAAAGTGTGACAACAAGTGGAGAGACTGCTGAGGGTAAAGGGCCCTATCAGACCCAGACTTATCATCCCGTTGTGACACAGGGGGTCTACAAGCCTCAGGTGTTTACACCCCTGCAGTTGCCTGTCAAGGGGAGTTCCACCAATGGAGATGTCAGGATCAGTCTCAATGGGATGAAGAGTCAGGTGGAAGGACTGGAGACTAGCTGTCAAAATAATCCGAGTAATTCCAGTAATCTCAGTAATCAGAATAATCAGAGCAGTCAGAGCAGTCAGAGGAATGGGATTGTCTCGGTGGAAACGTTGGTACACGAGAAATCGGTGAATGCCAATTTTTACAGCAACGTCGAGGGTAATTTTATGTCAAAAAATGTCAAGACTGTGGAGAGCTCAAAGGAGATGAAGCCTGTTGATGTCTCTGGAGACACATTGAGGATTAATCACAGGATTGGGAGCAACTCCGGTGATAAAATAGCTGTCAACAACGAGAGTGAGAGGACACCTGTCAGAACTGAGGGCGAGCGAGATGAGCCACTAAAAATTCCGTCAGCCAACGTCAATCCGTTACCCTATCAGCCCTTCAAGCTCTCCATCAATGAGATAAATCACAAGCCAAGTATCGACAGTCAGATACTCCAGAGTATAAAATCGGAGGAGGTCCTCAGGACGTGTCAAAATGTATCTAATGTACTTCTACAGATTCCCAAGTACCAGGAGAAGCTGTTGAACTTCTCCAGTAATGATTTCAAGGGATCATTCTGTTACACCGATAAGTGCAATAATTTGACGGAGGTGACGGTCAAGTGCGAGCCACCTGTACTCAATGTTCCTGATCCCAAGGTCATTGCTAGGGGAGATTTTTTAGCTGACAGGGGGAGGGATGTGACGTCGACTCTTGATCTTGCTGAGAAAAAAAGACGTAGAAAGAGGGAGAGGAGTTGTGGGGCCACTCGCAGCTCTGAGTCCGAGGGTGAGGTCGAGGTCAAGGATGCTGATTTATGGATCACCAAGGGACCACCTGCCAAACTCGCCTTCTCCGAGAGCAAACTCTCATTCCTCGCGATCTTCGGGTTAACCACTTTGAGCACAAGAAATGGTAATATTATTATAAAAAATTCCAATTATTATTTAAAATTGTTTCATCCACAGAAATTTCCCGAAAATTTATATATCGGCTAAATAATTTTATTAGTATTTACCCTTTGGGTAATTAACGGGAATAATTATGGGATTTTTGTAGAATTGGAGTTGTGTAAATTGGAGAAGAGATATCGCCTGAACCCGGAGCCCCCGGAAGTGCCTCTGGACACATCGGAACCGATAATCGAGTCGGTTTTACCGATACCCAAGGATCATCCTGATGTACTGCTCAATTCCTCGGATTTCATGCCGAAGGTCGGATTCTTAAAAACCATCGGCTTGGACATTATGCCACCAAACAGACGAGACGGTAATTCTCGATTTTTCATAACAATTATCATAAAAATTGCATTAAATAATGAAATCTCCAATGAACAATTCCAGAAGCGGAGGAAACCTGGCAATACGTCCTGAAGGATCGAAAAAAACGTAGGACAACCAATTCGGTAACAGCTTATTGCGAGCGAGTGGCAAAAGTGTATTCTAAGACACCCCCAGCATCTCCGAGGCCCCTCCAAAAAATGCGACTACTCGATCGCATTAAAGTAAAGTCAATTCCAGAGAGGCCACCGCCTCTTCCTCCTCTCGTACCAAATATTCAGTCCACGTATCACCCGGCGATGCCTGTCCGAGGGGAAAACGGAATTAAACAGCCCCGTAAACTCATTGACATTCATGAGAACTGCGACGAGGACGACGAGACCAATCACAAAGTTACGTGGAGCAGTATTGAGGATATTATGATTGCTTACAACGAGTATTCCAAAGGTAAAAACTACTCCAACTTCAATTAATTTATCACTCGCAAAATCATAAAATAAAAATTTTGCCAAATGATAAATTAATTGTGATCCATGAATTTTAAAAAACCAAATAAGAGTTTTGTGAAATGAAATCAATAATAAATGTACGAAAACGTGTGATTGCGTTGACAGGAAAATCCCTGGAGAGAAGAATCCTGAAAAATCACATGTCAAAGTTGATATCCCAATCGAATACTCTCCGCTCGGAAGCAATTCAACTGGAGCGAGTGAGATACGATTTATTGGCAGCGAGACAGGCTCTCGACAACGAGAGACGACACATCAGCGATAAAATTGAGAGGGTAAATGCACTTGTCAGGAATCTTAGATAGCGATGCATAACGCACAACACGGAAACTCATTCATCTGTGATATTATCGAGGGGGTAAGGGCCGAGGAATCACCGAAATGATATAATCCACGAGTCAATGAGCCTCTGGACTCACCCGAAATGCCAAGGATTTTTCTCTGTTTATTTAAAGGCCATTCCGTTTCTTTTATTCTTCTGAGAAAATCTGCTGGTGCCAGACATGTAGAAAATTGTAAAAATAAAATTCAGAGACATAGGACCATATCAATTATCACGATCAAATGTATAAATTGTACAAACGTCTGTGGAAATTCATCGTTTTCACTCCGGTACGAGAATTTTTTTTTTATTCATATTAACGGCTCTTACACCCAAAGTTTATTATTAATTATTGTAATTTGTACGATATGAATGCGAGGGGGAAAGTGAGATTTTCAGGAGACATTGGTCAAGCATTTGTTGGGAATTATTTCGGGTGTTGGATGAGATGAAGAGATGATTTTATTGATTTTATTTGATTTTATGTGATTTTTATTGAAGCACTGGATCATTTATTCGATGTAAATCGAATAAAAATTGCTCCTAATTAATTTTTTTTAAACAATTTTTAATGAAAATATTGAATGTGTAATTGTGAGATATGGGAATATCGAAATAATTCTCTTCATTCCACTCAATGACTCATGTAATTCTCTTTTTAACATCTCAAACATGAAAAATAATAATTTATAACTGATAATTCAGAACGAGTTGTACCAGGCGATTCCTAAGTCTACCAATTAGAAAGATAATATCGATACAAATATAGTATATATTATATAGTAACGGTGAGGAGGACGAAGAACAAATAGGGAATAATAGGAGACTCGATCATTTTGTACATCGTCGGTAGTCAATGACGCAAGATATATCGCAGGACGTGTGAAGATGATTCAAAGATAATTTTTATACCTCGTGAATCACCGAATTAGCACGTCAGTCATTAATTAACAAATCGTGAGAATACAATTTTATGATTAGACCCTGAATTAATATTTTGGGTGATAACGCAAATGCTCGATATGAATTTCGAGCGAAAGGGCCAGTCCACTGCGAGAATTGAGTAATGAATCACAGTTGTGGAAATGAAAAATCAAAATAGAGAGTTTTATCTTTATTCTCGTTGGTTTTTCGATTATTTTAGTCTCATTATTCTATTTTAGACACGTGAAATTTGAAAGTGATTTTTATTTTCATTTTTATTGAGTTGTGAATGAAAATTTAAATCAATTTGTTGTTGAAAATTGACATTTGTCGATATGAAAAATTGAAGGGGTGAAGATACTTATAATTTTTTATTGTACAAAATTAATACGTCATCGAAGGCACAATTGAAACTTATTGCGAGACCAAGGGAAAAGAGCGAGAGACGGAAATGTAATTAATTGTGCATTACCTTGAACATTCCACAATAGCATTGTCATGGGGTGGAGGAAAATCATGAGAAAAAAATCGATGAATTATAAATTTAATTCGCACACTTCCATGATTATTCCTCAAACTAATTCGCTGTTTTTTTCATCAGGTTTTTCTCAAATTCTTGTGTTGAGATCAAGTTATTTCTCTAGGTTCGCATTTTTTCTCCTTTTTACTTTTATTGAGTGCCTAACGCTATTCTACATTTGTAAATATCCATTATTTTTCTGTATTTACGTGGAACAAATCCTACGAAATTGTAGGACCAATGTGAGATGATTTTTTTTGAGAGAATATGAGTAAAGAAAATATTTAAAAATCATTGATGTGTTTAATCGACCTGTGATCCGCCATTTTCCTAATTCCAGTAGTACTTACCATTATTTCGAACCGAAGCCATTAATTTTGATAATCATTCCTTTTTTATTGATATTTATTTAAACACTGGGATATATTATTAAAAAAATGGAATGGACAGATGATAGGTACCGCACAGCGAAATTCTAATGATGCAGAATACTGAAGAAATAATAAAAAATCAAAAACAGCAGTTCAATTTGCAAAAATAAAACAGATGGCAGCTTTCGTCGAGGGTGAAGCTCGAAAGATGTCACTCCAGCAGTGAAAATCAATACCCGGCTAAAAGAAGACATCGCGTAATCGTAAAAAAGTTGAGCTTACGTGCTTTACATGTGCCGTTCAAAAGAACAAGATAAACCGTCATTACTCTATCTATCTGTGACATCACATGTTATGACTCAACAGTAAATCGAGGAAAGTGGATATAATTCAAGGACGAATGAGAAAAATTGAGGTGAGCTGCATAAATTATGATATTTACCAATTACTTGCACCACTAGCTCCATTAGTCCGATAACGATTGCGACAATTTCTATTTTTCATTTCTTCATTATTCGCGGAATTCGCGGTGAAGAAAATTCGTCGAACTCCATCAATTTTTAATTTTATTTCTCAATTTTTTCGCGGATTACAATTACAACAGATTATTTTTTGCACGTGTTATTTTATTGAGATTCGATAAAAATTCAATAGAATTCAAGTAGATTTCGAGTGCATGAATAAATAAATGAATGAATCAATGGAGTAACAATTTTTTCCCCTTCGAATAGAAAAATTCTTTGGAAAAATATCTAGTTTTAAATCGTTGAGACCCATTCGAGGAAAGAAATGCTGCAAATAGCATAATTTCCTGGACAACTTGGGTCAAAGCCATTGTGTCATAAACCAAATAAAAAAAAAAGTCATTGGATCGATACACCTGGCCCCGACCAGTGCAGCGTAATTAACATCATGATAATCATTGGCCCTACCCCTCCCTTCTCTCCCCCATTCGTTAATTAGAGTCACGACTCCCCCGCTTGTACGATGGGCATTTAAAAAAAATTCCTACAATGTTTTCCATTTTTTACGTGAAAAACCGGTTGAGGAAACAGCGGAAAACCGAAGGTCTCGACACGGAGGTTTCTCCCACTCCCTTGCAGCTTTGCCAAGTGGATTTTTAGACTGTGAGACTGATTGTCCAAGCAGTTCACCCGTGCTGTTCAGACCAGAAAGTCGCAAGACACCCGATCCTCATTATAAACAATTATTTATCACGGGATAATTATCAATAAATTGAATTTACGCCGACCGGTGCATTTTCCAAATAGAAAAGAATTTTTTTTCGTAAACTCCAAGTGACTAAGTGACTCCAATTACCCTCGATTAATCAATTAATTCATTAAGTTTAATTGCTGGAATTGTGACGTGCGGAATTCATAGAGAATTCTCTGGTGACAGTTACGAGGAATTTATCATTTTTGTGGTAAATTGTATTGGAGTAATTAGGGAGAGGTAAATTGAATATATCATTTTAAATTGGCAGTGAATTTTTGGAGTGCAATTTTTATCGAAGAAATGAAAGGGGCGATTGAGAATGTTTTGGAGTAATTGGAAAATTAATTAAAATTTGAATTAACCGGTCGCACGTGCGACGAGAAAAATTGAACATGTGGCATGTTTAAACATTGACTCCAATTTTATTCCATTCATTCATAATTTAAGATAATTGTCTCTCGTAACGACTGAGATAAACTTGTTTATTACTTCGTAATGACGAGATAAAAACTCCAATTTAGACTGGAAATTGAGATTTTTTACGACGAGTCATTAATGTTTTATGCCGCACTAAAACATCTCAACTGATAATGAGAATAAATTGGGAGCCTGTGAAATCTTCGGAATTACTGGAAATACTTCGCAGTTAGAATTTTGAAGGTTATCGCCACCACGTGCTTGGCAATTAAACACCGAAAGCTTAATTATCCCTGAAGTCGATTATTGCCCAATAAAAAATCACCAATCGGCGAATTTGCATTTCAAAAAAATTTCTCAGCCAATTCCATCAATCCGATTCATTTGGAATTCTCGAATTCCACTGAAATTGCACATATGGGAGCAACTGTCAAATATATATCAGTCTTATCAGTGAAACTGCATTAGATCCACATTTTTATCACCAGTCGATGAGATTATCGATGAGATCAGAGATTATATCGAGTGATTATGAAGATTATCGTGATATAGTGAACCCCTCGAGGTCCTTCAGCTTTCATTAAAAAAAACAAAACGAATTGTTAATAAACCCTTCAATTATTTTTTTATCAAATTTGGACAAGAATAATTTGAATTTCAATTTGTATGTGATTTTTACTATTAAACATCTTCTCCATCTTTTATCAATAAACTTTATTCTGGAACGACTCCTTAATTTCATTAATTATCCACTGTTATTTTATTTTTTATTATTACTTAATTTCACTTTCGTCACTGCAATTTCGGGTGATGAATGCTGTAGATTATTTATCCACCGAAATGTAGGTCCAGCATTGAAAAATTCATTTGGAATTTCATATTATTATTTATCGCTTTTAATGTTTTTTTAATGTTCAAGTATGCTGAGTAAAAAAAATCTCGATGGAAATTTAATGACGAAAAACTATTCGATTATTAATCGGCTTCACCCAATTCTCATGAGATTATTAAATGGATAATGATAGTTGAAATTCAGGGCGAAGGCCTTTTATTTCACTTGAGAAATTAAATGATTCAAAAGAATCGTTGGCCAATCGCTGAGGAGGTGGTCAAGGACTCCACTCGGCCCTATTTCACATTTAGATTTCATCAACAGCACTTGCTCGTCATACATTCAATAATTTCATCTGACCTTCTCGAAATATTTATAATATTCACATGAAATTTCCGATTTCGAGATTCCAAGAATTTCCAAATTACAGTCACCACTATTTTTTTTATTACCAATGGATTGTGATTTTCTGGTACTTGCACTAGCACTTTTCTGTACAATTACCGCATTCCTCTGGATTTCAAACTGTGTGGTAATCTTTCGAAATAGAAAAAGGAGCGTTACGAAGAAATAATGACAGCCCCGGAGATTATACCAATTTCGATTAATTGCTTTTTTTTCTCTGACAAAAAAATTAATAATTACGAGATGATTAATCCCTGATAGTTAAAAAATAAAAAACACTGGGGAAAATATTGTTTGTCATTCGCTGGTGAATACTAGAGGCCAGAGATCAGAAGTTTATTCTATTCCTGGATACTTCATGCTTCCGTAGAATACTTTTCACCAACTTTGCGATAAAAAAATTGACTTTCCCTCATAATTTCATAAAAAATCCAAAGAATTTCCCGTTCATTTGAATCCCCCAGCGAAGTGCATTTCGTTATCACCACTTTTTTAATTAATATCTCGCAATCGAAGAGAGATAGCAATATTTTTATCTCTACATTTTTTATAGAGAACAATTCCAGCTGCAAAAAAGATATTCATGAAAATATCCATATCTCCTTTTGATTCTGATATATTTCCGAAAAACTGGCATCGAGATGCGTCGACTTGCGAATTATTGTTGTGACGAATTTCTCTCGGAAGGAAAATATCTGCGTCGGAAGATCTTGGTACTTTTCCAGCGACAATAATATCGTTATGTGTCCGTTTAATAAATGTATGTAATATTGAATGAAATCGCGTAGCTTTAATTTATAAATAGCCCTAAGTTGTCAGGCGTCACCGAGACATAAGTGCAACTACTCTCAGGAATTACAATTAATATCTCGATTACTACTGTGCGTCAACGATTAGCGCAATTTTCCTAGACATTCGCGACTGTTACGTAATTTTCGTGAGAGTCGGATTTCATTTGAACTCTCAACTTGGCGCGATTTCAAGCCGCCGTTTTCCGAGGATTCGCCATCTCCGTTGGTTATAAAATAATTTATTGACAAATAGAAAATTCAGCGGTTCGTAGAAATCGCTCACCGACACCTGCCAGAAATAATTAATTACGCATTAATTACAATCATAATTAATTAATAATTGAGAATCGTGTGTTATCTTGATTAATCATTTAATTGAATTCTTACAATAAAAATTTTTACTGCAGGATCGATTCGACGAAAATAATAATTCCGCGATGAATATTTTTCTGTACGAAAAATAACGAGACAATCGTATGACCTCCTCCAATTTTCTCCACTAATTGTTGCGTATCATTTTTAATTGACTCATCATTGAGTCAGCGGAGATAAACCGCCAGAATTTTTTTATCTTTGATATCAGTCGAGTGAGAGTTACTCTAAACATCGCAATAATTTCAGTCCCTTCGCATTACCTCTTGGTCAAGGCTAGATTATGACATCATGTTTTTTTTTTCTGTAATTATCTTCACATTCCGTGACGGGTGGCAATACAGCGACAGAAATAAAAATCGATAAAACGGTTAATTGATGACTGTCATTTCCAATGTTGCATTAATGGCGCGAAATTATCATTACGGATAATCATCATTACTGTCACGCACAATTGATTGAATCCATGGGGGGAGTAATTCCTCGTGCGATTTCCACTGTTGCAGAAAATGATAAAAAATCCATTAAGTGCACTCGATGATTACAAATTCCAGAAAATTACTCGTAATTGCTACCTCAAAAATAGAGAATCCAGAGGAATGGAATAATTAGACAATCGTCAGAATGGTTATGCAATTTTTGAGAATATGGATAATTCTCTCAAATAAATGCGGGGCAAATATAATTTTTTTTTATTTGCGCGGGTGAAACTGTAACTCGTTTTTTCGAAATCATATTTCAGATTATCATAGAACTCGAGCCATCTGCTTGTTTGACAGATTTAGTTTATGATCCCCAGAGCTAGTTAATAATTAACTGAGTTGCGTGACTGGATGAAAGAATAACGATTGAAACAATTAATTGTAATTTTATAACAGTTACGACGTGCCATTGAATTCGAATGGTGGCTGAGACGCCGAAAATGGAGGAATTATCGAATGGGGGAGACGATCACTGCATCTACAAAGATGTTGTCATTGTTGGTAAGCGGAACTCCAATAAAAAATCAATTATCACTTCTTCCACATGATGTACAGAATTTGTCGGTTGAGTTTTTCGGAAAAATTTCCAAAACTAGAAGAAATACAGGAATTTTCGTCGGACCTTTTTTGCAGCTCTCAATGAGCCCTACAAAAAAGGTTCAACAATTTTTTTTATTATTTCCCGGAGTTTCGAAAATATTTACCGAAAACTCAGCGAAGTGAATTTACGTACTTGCACTATTTATTATAATTGAAATACCGAATTGAAAAATGAATATGAAACCGCCAGGAAATGGTCCGGGTGGTATTTGCATTTCATACATGCTGAACGGAAATTGGCCGTATTACTCGGGTAAACCCCATCCGGGTGACGAAATGCTGACAGCAAGATTAAACTACATAATGGAGAAGAATGAGACTCCAGATACCGCGAAAGCGTCTGCAAGAGGTAATCCGGGGAATCCTCGGGATAAATCAAGCGACGAATCACCCAGCAGTGATAAAAAAAAAACTAGGGACGAAAGACGGAGTCTCCTGATGAGATCCAGGAGTGATCTGGAGATGCTGATGAATGGTCTGGAGGGACGAGGCACCTCCAGACCGATGGCACTTCTTCTGGATCAACTGCAACATCCAGGGGTCGATGCAGGACTCGATATCCCAAGTCTCCTCACCTGGGAGTCTCATGAGCATCATCCCCAGCACAAAGTTATTGACCATGTGGTCCTGGGGAAGGGACCACCTGGGGGCACCTGGCAGTTCATGGATCCCAATGTTCTCACTATCAGTCTCACCAGGTGGATGTCACTTCCTGGGCTCGATCTCAAGAAGTGGGAGGCCCTCGTCGAGGAGGAACGACTTGGAAAGTCCACCATCCTCAGGAAGAGAATACCTGAGGACTGCTGGAGTCGCCCCAAGGGCAGCTTCGAAGTCGACAGGAGAATTCCTGTGGGAATCGTCGCTGCTTACTACAAGGATTATGTTTACAGGATGGGACTCACTAAGTATTTCAAATGGTTTGTACCCAGTGTATGAAAAATTTAAGATCAGGTGAAATCCATTTCTCTGAGAAATTCTAGTTGCCAAAGATCTGTCAAAAATAATAATTTCGCAATTATTTTGATGTGGGCTTTTTCTCGCGAAATAAAATGACAATTTATTTAATCTCAGCGGACGGACTGTGACAAGTGTTCAGCCACTTCCGGATGCGTCAGACCTGGAGGAAGGCTACGAGTGGATTGTGCAGGGCTACGAGAATCAGAGCGGTAGAAAATTCAAGTACAAATGTAAAAAAGTTGTCCTGGCAACTGGTACAACCAATTCTTCGAATCGTCTGGGCCTACCCGGAGAAGAAACACAGCCCAGTTGGGTGACCCATGATCTCAATGACCTGGAGACACGTCTCGATCGTCTCGCAGGGAAATGCAGTGAGCTTGACCATTTTTATCTCTTTTTGCAAACAAATTATTAATTTCCTATTCCAGACAATCCATAATTCCCTTTAAATTTCAGTATAAATGCAAGAGAAATATTTTTTTAATTTGTAATTTGCTTCGACCAATAGGCAAATGCTTCCTGAGGAAAGATTATAAACCGGAAGTGGCTCCAGTACTGGTGATCGGTGCAGGTCTGAGTGCAGCAGATGCGATAATGGCAGCAAGATTCAGATCAATTCCAGTGATCCATGCATTCAGGGATTCCTCCTCGGTATCCGAGGGTGATAAAGTCGATAATGAAAATGATAATGGAGTCAGATTAAGTCAGAGCACCTACGAGAGACTCCAGACACTTCCAGTTTCCATGTATCCAGAATATCACAAGGTTTACGAGATGATGGCCGATGGCAAGTGTCACAGGCTGTACAAGGCACTTCCAGGGTACAATTTAATTGACATCGAGGTGACAGGGTGTGATTGCAATAAAAAAAAGGAGAGGAGGGTCTTCCTGAAAGGTCCTAACCGGCAAATAGTCAGCTTCAAAGTCTCCATCGTCGCTATTCTCATTGGTAATCACACAACTCTCCTGATTAAAATTATTTTAAGGAACGAGTCAAGGTTTTAATAATGAATTGATCGAATTTATTTATGGGATGGGATAATTTTTTTATTGCAGGATCGAAACCAGACCTGTCATATTTGGGTGAACTGGCAACGAAGCTTGGAAAACAAGAAGGAAAATTGATAAATGGACGGTCGAATCCTATACAGATCGACGACTACACGTACGAAGTAGTGAAGTCCCCAAAAAGTGGACTTTATGCAATTGGTCCTTTAGTGGGTGATAATTTTGTTCGTTTTATTCACGGTGGTGCTTTTGGTGCTGTTGGACATCTCCTCAGGACTCTAGAAACTGATTAATCGTGTTGTGCTATTAATTAGTATTTTATTTTTATCTTAACACCAATCGTGCGGTGCAATAGAGATATTATTCTTGTAAATTAGTCTTATCGAGGAAGAGAGTTGACGTGGGAATATTTTTATACGAATGCGTTGGTAGGTGACGAAATTTTTTACATGATTTCATAGGTTTCACTCGATTTTTTTATCTTCTGAGAATATTCTTATGAGATTTTGATAATTTTTCATACATTCCGTTGATGAATGGCTATTATACACATTTTATTTTTATCCATTGGGGTTTTGTTGGTGAGAAATATTTGGGGGATTTGCTAATTTTTATAGTCAATTCTCTGTACCTCTAGAGGCCCGAGGGATGCTTTTTATATTTTTACTGTACCTCGTAATCGTGCCTTTACACAGATATTTATTTTTTTGTACGTTTGTGGTAGATTTATGGAGAATATTTCTTCAATGAAGCGATTCATTTTTCTTTTCCACTCAAAATGTACAACGATCTTCTCCAAAAATATTCAACAAATTTATGAATTTAATTTGTACCGAGATTATTCCCAGATATTAGTCTATGGGAATATATGAAAGAGATGAAGAAAATTATTTACCATACGAACAAATTATAAATGAAATTACTGAAGCATTCGAGTAATTTTTTCATTGAATTTAATCAATTACTCGTTATAGCTGAAGAGAACGGAATAAAATTAATAGATAATCACCGAGAATGATTACCATAGCCTGTGATATGAGAATTTGTTGAAATACTACAATTAATAAAAACCATTACAAAACATCTCAATACCATTTTAATTACCGATTTTTCATTACCTCACAACAATTACGATTATTTAAATATTTGTACATCCAACAATATATCGTTACAATTTTCAGTGCGTGAATAATCAATTAATCATGAAAACCTGATTACCGAAATTAGCCATAAACTCTTTTACTCATCATAGCAGTACATCATTATCATTACTTTTATTTAATTAAATGCCACCATAAAAGTTTCATACCACGAAACATTCAATGAAAATTAATTATAAAATGAATATTGAATCAATTATTTTGCTAAAATGTGATTTTCAATTTAATCTTTTCGTGAGGTTTAAAATAATTACGAGTAAAAATAAATAGTTGATGAAGACTAGGTTTTAAACAGGATAAAGAGGAAACTGAGGAGAATTATAGCACCAGCCAGGATCATGATGCAGTAGAGTTTTCTATTCGCTCTTTGATAAGAGTCAGCTTTTTTCAATTGCTTATAGCCCTCCTGTACTTGGCACTGGGTCTGCTCGATATTATAATCAATTCTATCGAGAATAGTACCTTGATCATGTACCATTGCTGCTAGATCCTTGAAGTGGAGGACAAAACGAGTGATTTTTTTATTATTTCTTCATATTTTTCCCACAAAAAATTAATTCTGCAATATTTGGGAGATAATTAATTACCTTGAAGATGTAATTTAGATCGGCTATACTCTGGACAATGTGTCCAACCTCCTGCTCCCTCTCGGCAGCCTGCCTCATAGAGTTCTCGGCTTCCTCGAGCTGCAGTAAAACAGATTCTTGCCTCTGCTGTTGCACAGGCTGCCAGAATTGATCATTCGGCTCGTTATAATTATTATCAGGCACCCACGAATCTGTGGATACATCGGGAAGGAGGAGTTGGTCTTCCTCGAAGAAGGGCCTGTTCCTCTCCTCCCTGGAATTCACCTCTGGAAAATTCCAGGATTAAAATCATCATCAATTTTAATCGTTGATAATTCGGATTTGATCTCACGTTGTAAATAATTGTTCTGAGCAGTTCTGTAACGCAGTCCCAGCTCCTGGAGAGCCGATGACAGAGCCAGGACAGCACTCATCGCCAGGTTACGCTCCGCAGGTCTCGTCTCGTGTCTTGCAGCATTTTTAACAATTTGAACCTGACGATAACCACTCGAAAAGGCCTTTCCTATTTCTCTGGTCAATTGTTCCATCTGTCTCTCCTCCTGGGATTATCAATTAGATAGATTTTTGAGTTTCAAATAATTAAATTATAATAAAAAAAAAAAAAAAAAAAACCTGCGAGGTATCATCGAGGGTTGGTCTCGTCACCTGTTTCCCGTGGAGTTCAATTAAACTATCTAATTTATTTCTCAACCTGCTGAGTATGTACTGAGTTTCTTCTAGAGCATCTGTCCAAGCGGGTGGCGAAGAATCCCCTAAATTAATTCTCTTCAGCTCCACATTATCCACACCCCTGCGATCACTGCCCACCAGGGCCATTCGATCAGACAGATTCTGCCGATAAAATTTATCAATCAATTTTATAATTCTCATTAATTCACACTTGTCAATAATGGAGCAACAATGAGGGGTTAATCGTGTCACCTGTTCGGCATAAATGTGTTTGCTCTGGAGGGCATTATTCCTCATGAGGACGAATGGCTCTGTAAGATTCCTCGTCGCCATTTTCCTGTTAATTCTCTTTTGCACGATTTATTCCACAGACACAAGCATTTTAACAGCTTTTTATCAGGACTTTTGGCACTCCCTATCGTTTGAATACATCAGGACCACTGACAGAATGTCAGAAACAGCTGATTCGATTAATGACGTCACCTCGCCCCTGCAGATGTCTCTGTCTGCCCTTATTCTTAATTTACAAGAAGTCAATTACGAATTGGTGAAGGGTTATTTAATTATGAACCTGAATTCAATTTATTTCTCAATAATTTCTAAATAAATTCATGACGGCTAAAATTCATAATAAATAACAAAGCATCGATATTAAAATTGCAGCACCACAAGTAACAAAAACGATTTATCTTTATTTTCCCTGAAGCATGGATTAATTAAATCCATGATGAATACCTCTTGAGTACAAAATATAAGGCGATTTATTTTTTACTTCCTCTTCCAACGGCCTGAGCAATACTGGAAAGCCCATCCTGAATGACGAGCTCATCCAATTCTCTCTTAATTTTCTGAACGATGGGAGGGCCATGATAGGCATATGACGTGTAGATCTGGACCAAAGATGCACCAGCCTTGATCTTATCATAAGCATCACTCCCATCAAAAATCCCACCAACCCCAACGATGGGAATTTTCCCTTTTGTTCTTCTGTACATATCCGCAATCATTTCAGTCGATTTTTCAGTGAGAGGAGCTCCACTGAGTCCCCCGGACTCTCCCCTGCTTTCGCTCATCAATTGCCCCCTGGAGATGGTGGTATTAGACAAAATTAATCCATCGACCCTCGACTTTTTCCTCAGAATGACGTCCACCACGTCCTGACGCTCTGCCTCAGTCAGATCTGGTGCCAGTTTTAAGAGAAGTGGTGGTTTCTGTCTCATTGAGTCTCTCACTTGATTCAACCGAGTCAATAGTACCTCTAGATTATTTTTACTCTGCAGATCTCTCAACCCCTGGGTGTTGGGACTGGAGACGTTGATCACCAGGTAGTCTGCAACGTCTGAAAATTTTCTTATACCCTCGGAGTAGTCGTTTATCGGATCCTCTGAAGTCTTGTTCTTTCCTAAATTTACACCGATTATTCCAGCGAACGTGGGATCGGCTCTCAGGATTTTCAGACGATTGTACACTACCTCGTGACCATCACTGTTAAATCCGTATCTATTTATGACGGCTTTGTCCTCAGTGAGACGAAATACTCTGGGCTGAGGATTTCCTGGCTGAGGCTTTGGAGTAACTGACCCTGAAAATTATTTTCTCTTCATTAGAATTTTTCTAGATTGAATATTTTTTAAGCAGTCACCTATTTCCACGAATCCAAAACCCATGGTGGTGAGTCCTTGAACAGCTTCTCCCTGTTTATCAAAACCCGCAGCCATCCCCAGAGGATTACTGAATTTTAATCCCCATAGGGATGTTTTCAGGGTCGAGGGGTCAGAAATATTCTGCGAGGGTGAGAATCTGTACTTCACAGCTGTCACTGCTAGATTGTGGGCCAATTCTGGATCCACCAATCTCACCAGGGGCATCACTATTTGATCGTAAAATTTTTCATTACCCTGGTAAACACTGAGACCTGTGAATAATGTAGCTCCACTGATTGTAACCTTTATGAACGATTTTATTTTATCTCTATTTGACATTTTCACTGCCATTTTTCATTGTTTTCCCATTTGCAGTCCCTGGTTGCACGTTTCAAAGATTTCTAACCTCTTTCCAATATTTTTATTGAGATAAACTCACTACCGTCACTAGTGCAATGACGTAATTACTGAAAGGCGAGATAAACTTATAGATTAAGTAGAATTGAATCGAATGATTTTTTGGGTAGTTAGAAACTGAGTAAATTCACATTATTATTTTTAAATCCCCCGCGTTGCATTATGTGGGGCACTAGGACACGATCCCATTGGTTGAAGTTCTGGGGGTTGGAGTGACCCCAGCGGCATCATAGTAATGCACCCCAAGAGAGGGAGGGCGCCACACGCAATGGGGGTTGAAGTGTTGCTGAGATAATTTAAATGATCAGAGGATTTTTCGCTCGCTTTAATGCTGTTTAATTTTTCAAATAATTTGGGAAAACCTGGAAAACAGATCTAGAAATAATTTGAATAATAAGAAATTTTAACCGAAAAATTCTAGTCCAGATTATTAAACACAAGTTCTTCACTCTAGACTCGATGACTTCTGAAGATGAACTGGTGTTTCCTCGCAATGGAAAACTAAAATTTATTATTGATCATGTGTAAAGGCACTATTTCCAAAAGTTTCTTGATAAATCCCGAGAGTAATTTACCTATGGAATAAATTGCTTTCCCTCCAGTGCGTGTCGACTTCTCAAGATGAACCGCTTATCTCTTGCATTAGTGAAATAAGAATTGTTATTGATCGTGTGTAAAGCCGCGATTTCCAAAAGTTTTTTCAACTCCAGGGGCAATTGAGGTGTCAGAAGGGTTGACGATAATTTCCGCAGTCGCAGTGTGAAAAAGTTTCTTCTTCAAGAAGAAAGACTGACAGTATAATCGACTCGTGGAAATAATTTTCACCATTACAATCTCGAGAAGGGGTGCAGAATGGATATTTTTACCGAGGGGCATTACAAGAGAAATCGGATACTCATGATATCAGTGGGAATTTGGCCGGAGTCTTCTATATTCTCCAAAATATTTGCCCGCACTTTTGCACTAGTTATCTTGTTCAGCATGTTACTACCTCAGGTATCGAAAATTCATATCGATTTTTCTGATCAGTTATTTCGATTTTCTCGCTAAGACTCCACTGAACGTTTGCAAAATGAGAAAAAAAAATAGAGAGAAATTTCCCCAAAATTAATGGATCGGAGTAATTGAAAAAATTGAAATAAATTAAAATAATTGGAACAATTGGAATGGATTTTTCTTACTTTTGTGAGTTCCATGGGCTCTTGATAAATTATACCGCCTAGAAAAATAAACAATATCTCTGGATTTGTAGTATGCATTTTTGAAACAACCGGAGCGAAATATAAGCGATTTTGTTTCAGTCATAGTAAATGAAATGGCAATAATTCTTGTATGTATGGAGCTATGTTACGTCGCGTCAAACATGAAAAAGGTAAAACGAGATAAATAATAAAAAATTCCAATACGAGTGGACAAAGGAAAATATTTTCCTCGAAAAATTACAGATAGAAAAAGAAATAAATCTTATTCGAGAGGACTGGACAATGCTCAGAGGAACTCTGGCAATCGAAATTCTTCATCGTTACGTCTCGAGAGGATCCCTGGGGACAACATTATATATGAGTATTAAATTATTTATTACCCAAATAAAAATGTACAATTTAAGATTTCAATTGAATGCACTGACAGATCGATTTCAGGTTTCATGTTCTCAGCGACAATTTTGATTTTCTTTCTCCTTCCACTGGAGCCGGTGATTCTCGACATTTTGATACCTCTTAATCAATCGAGAACTAAAATCCACCCATTTGACTCTGATTACTCCGTCTACGGTATATCTGCGGATAAATATTATTATTACACTCTTCTCCATAGTCTAATCATAGCGCTGATTTTATCCGCCTCAATCGTCTCGATTGATACTTTCATTCTGATCGGCGTGGAACATTGTTGCGGCTTGTTCGAGGCCGTCGGGTAAATAATTTCTCCATTAATTCCACAACTCATGATAAATTATTCATAAAAATTTCAGTTGCATATTGCGAGAAATGCGGGATGAGGACAATCCGTCGAGTGAGGGAGAAATAATTCGTAGAGCAATACTTATGCACAAGCGAGCAATTTCGTGATTATTCTCAAACTCATTAATATCGACAGCTTAACAACAGAAGGGCATGAGTGCACAATATTTTATTCAATTAAAAATAAATTTTCAACTTTTTTTTCACATTTTCTCGGTTAAATGAGAACTTCAGCACTTGCGTCGATCTGTTACGGAGCTATCGAATTACTCTCGAATTAAATCGAGTTCGGATGTTGTTTGGATTATTTTTATTGTCTTTCTATAGATTGGCAGAACTCATCGAATCTTCCTTTACGATGATGCTCGGATTTGTAGTTCTAACTAACATGATATTAATTAGTATAACTGCATTGCAAGTACGTATATCATTATCTCGTTGCGATTACATCAATTTATCGATTGCGATTGGTGCAGGCCATGTTTGAGATGGACGAACCCGCTAAAATGGCTGGATTCCTCATTTTTGCTGTTGGACAAATCACACATTTGTTGTTCCTGAGTATTCCAGGGCAGGAATTGTATGATCACAGTAGCCGAGTCTTTAATACCATGTAGGTCCCGCCATTGAATTTTTTCAAATTTGAAAATTTTCAAATTTCCCAATATTCCCATAATATTTTGGATATCCTCACAAAAAATAATTCATCAAATGGCAATTGATTCTAGTTACAGTACCAACTGGATTAAATTATCCACTGAACACCAAAAAATGATCCTCATTATGCTGATGCGAAGTATGAACCCATCGTACATAACAGCAGGCAATTTTTATCGAATGAATGTCGAGAATTTCAAAAATGTGAGTCTCCTGTGCCATTCCACTGTTATAAATAATGATCGAACAATTATTTATTCTAGGTATTGCAAACCTCAATGTCGTACTTCACAGTATTCCTCTCAGTGCGATAATCACGATGATCTCATCAAATAGAATGAAATAGAATCGAATTTATTTCCACAACGTAACTTTTACATATTTATATTTTCCGAAATTAAATAGATAATTTGCTGCAAAAAACACCAGAAACGATAAAACAATCGTAACTACCCTCCAATTGTTCCTCAACATTCTCTCCAATCCAATTTCTTTCTGGAGTATTTTTCGCGGTTGTATTGCCCCGAACTCCTGAAAGAACTGAAAGAAAAAGAACGAATTATTATCGATCGAATGTAACCCCATCCTCAGTATATATCCCATGATTATTTATGATTGACAAGTACTCATAGACAAGTACTCATTTTCACAAAATGTAAGATAATGAGTTCCGTTTAGTATCTTCTTACACACGGTGCGCAAAACCCGTCATTGTTATCCGAATGACGAATGACAGAACAGTCTGAATAAAACCGACTGGACACATGGATATTTTCAACGATGGTTGTTATAAACAAAATAGAATTCTCATGATCACAGTGGGAATTTGGCCTCATTCACCGTTGCTCATCCGAGTGATTGCGCGCTGTGTTGTTCTCATAATTTTGTGTAGTTTATTGTTGCCCCAGGTATTTTTTATTTAATATTTTCTCAGTGACAGTGACATCCACTTAATTAACAATTAGCTTTAACGCATTTTGGCTCACGTTACTAAGTTTGTATTGACGGGATCATTTGATTTTTCTGTTTCGTAATTTTTAGTACGCCTTTCTGAATCAGCCAGACAAACACTTGAATGATTTGATATCCTGTCTGATAATTCAATTAGTTATACTGACTGTCGTCCTGAAGATATGCTACATTGCGTTGAATATGAGAAAGGTTTGTACACCAGTTGAATCAGTCGAATGGAATTTAATTATTGAAGAGAGAAAATTATTGCGACGTTTTAAATTAATCGAACTGAGTTGTGAATATTGAAAAAATATTGGAACGGACCGTTTTGATCTGCTCTTTTTTTTTAGTGGATAATTAATGGAGTCACTAGAACAATTTTCAGGTTCTAGATGGGATGAAACGAATTCAAGAGGACTGGATAATTCTCGAAAATACACCGGCGATTCATGTTATTCGTCGTTACTCCAAGAGAGGATACATAATATCTAAAATATACATGAGTATGTATTCCGAAAAAGAAGTGATTCTGTAGAAAGAAATTTGTCGTGTGCGGAAATTTCTGTGGAACCCATAAAATGTCAATATTTCCTAGTGTTTTATGGGAATTTTTTCATGAATTTCTCTCGCCATTTTTTTTTTCTGTCTGGAGAAATTTGAATGGGGAATATTTTCAGTTTTTTTCTTCTGCGCCACGACGCTGGTTTTTTTTGTAATGCCTCTGAAGCCTCTAATTCTCGATACGATATTGCCGCTGAATATATCGAGACCTCGGATATATGCATTCGACGCTGATTATTCAATATTTAATATATATGAGAATGATTATTATTGGGCCTTACTGCATACTTTGATCCTTGGGTTGACGCTGGTTGAAGGAATTGTAGCGATTGATACATTTGTTTTAATAATCGTTGAACATTGTTGTGGATTATTCGAAGCCGTTGGGTAAGCCATAATTACCGAATTATTTCTATGATCTTTTAGATATATTTTACAACTCCCAAAAATCTCTGGATTAAAATCTCTCAGAGTTTAAATATATTCATACATTTTCAGGTACATACTCAAAGGCTTGCGAAACGAATCTTGTTCGTTGCGCAGAAATAAAATCATCCGCGAAGCGATTTTTGTGCATAATCGCGCTTTGTCGTGAGTACTGGATTAATAAATAAATATTAAACAAATACGAGACGATAAAAATATTTTTCAAAATTAATGAATTTCCCTTTTGACGGAAATAATTCACCAAAATTACTGAATTTGTCCAGCAAATTTCACATTTCCTAATCCCATGTTTAACTAAATAATCGGGATATTATTTTTAAAGATTGGCAGAACTAATCGAGTCATCCTTCACAATGATGTTTGCATTTGTAGTGCTGATCAACATGATCCTGATAAGTATGACAGCCTTTGAGGTACGAAGACAGAAAAAAAAATTCTTTGAAAGAATAATCCACTTCCAATTATCGATAATAATTATCGTATGGATATGAACAATTAATTTTCAGACAGTCTTGAAAGTGGACGACCCTGGGGAGACGGTGAGATTCGTATTGTTCATTATCGGACAAATAGCCCATTTGTTCTGCACGAGTTTACCCGGACAGGAATTACTCGATCACAGCAATCGTGTCTTCACGGATATGTATAAACAAATTCAATTGTTAAGGTGTTCTCAGTATAAATGATAATCTGTCAGTTATAACAGCAATTGGTTCGACATTGCTGGTGGAGAGCAAAGGATGCTGCTGTTCATGTTGATGAGGAGTATGAAGCCATCCTACATGACAGCCGGTAAATTCTACACACTGCACATTGAAAATTTCAAAAATGTGAGTCTCCCGCCGATTTAGCTGATAACAATTTCAAATATCTCTGATTTTTTACAGGTACTGCGAACATCGATGTCATACTTCACAGTATTTCTGTCTGTTCGATGATCATTGGGAAGATAACTCCATGTATTTTCTATTTTCAACCTTTCCCCACTAATTAAATTAATATTGAACGATCCCTTTCGGATCCCTGAAGGAGAGCCACCAAAATTTTCCGAAAGAGTGAACTCCATCGATTATTTATTTTTTTTCATCAGTCATTTGATTTTTTCATCACTTTTTTATTCGTATGACTGTCTCATTTTTTTTTTTGACACTCGGTTATTTTCAGGGGTCCTGAATTTATATTTTCAATAAATTATCTTCAATTTCTAAATATTTTGGGATGAATAATTTCGGTGGGTGCGATCGTGATGAATAAAAATCCAATGCGCCACGATGGAGACTTCAATGCGTGGAGTGGAACTGATATCGTACCACATTCGAATTATTTTATCCCTCAATTTTATAAAACAAATTGTTCATCAGATTACGAGTAAAAGAAATTCTGAATTAGATCAAAACAATTAAATTTCACCAATGGGACTTGAAAAATTAGGAAGTCAACCTGCAATCACTGAAAAGGTCCAGGACTGGTAATTGAATTTTCTATTCCCATTTTTTTCTCTATTTCCTCTACTTATTTTTATTATTACACAGTAACAATTAATTAATTAATAAATCAATGATAAAAATTCACAGAATCATTTTTAGATTTTCGCGATAAATAAAAAAATGCAAGTTGAGACAAACAGTTTCACACCCGCAAGTGATAGACGTAAAAATATCGCGTGCTGTGTACATCTCGTAACAGAAAGAAATAGTTGGGGGAACCCCAAACAGCGATAACAGGAGGAACTAACTCTCCGCAACAGCTATTACACACTTGAGAAATTGCCATCGATTATTTCCATAAACGCTTCCGCAAAGTTTATCACAGAAACAATGGCGTATTACGAGCAATTTGTTGAATTGCAAATGAAAGAAAGAGTTAGAGCTGGGGAGTAATTTTTGTCTTAGTACTCCACGAACCACCGAGCAGTGAAGAAATAGCTCTCGACCAATTCAGGATGAAAGCGGTCAACATATTTTCGTGTGGTTATTACAAAAATAACAGAATCCTCATGACAATCATTGGAATATGGCCGGAATCATCGATTAAGATAAAAATTTTATTGCGCTGTACTGTATTGGTGTTGTTGATTTCAATATTGATACCTCAGGTATCATATTTTTATTTTTTATACGCATTTTGGTTGACGATAGTCGGTGTCATTTTTTCAGTGGGCATTTTTATTGAGAAAGTGCGAGAATATGGATGACATGATATTCGGAATAATAGCGCAGATAACGATATCGATAGGATTTACTAAATATTATTTTGTCATGTCGATCATGAAACAGGTGCGATCATTTATTTATTCTCCACTTCGATCGATAATTCATGGAATAAGTTTTTCAGCTTGAGGTGGTCATTGAGAAAATTTCTGAGGACTGGCGAATTTTTCAAGACTCACTGGCAATTGATACTCTGCACGTTTATGCATCGAGGGGAACATCCGCGACGAAATTCTACATGAGTAATTATTCACTGTATTTTTACGGTTAAAATTTTGAATGACTTAATTTAAAAAGTTAATTTATTAAATGAGGATTCAGGTGACTGCATTTTCTGGATGGATAAACAATTTAGGGAGGGTTTTAAATAAAATTCACGTCATACTTATATAATTGAGAAATAAAACCCTCGGTTCTTTGAAGACTCACATTTTTCAGGGGCAATTAATTTCAGTTACCATTTTCTCATCGTGTATTTTCTTCTCGATTGCTCCATTGAAGCAAGTGATTTTGGATGGACTTGCACCTCTTAATGAATCGAGGCCAAAGATTTTTATGCTGGATGTGGATTACTCAATTTATGGAATGGATGCGGATGATCAATATTATCTGATTCTGATCCACTCGTGTGTGACTACAATGATAGTGATGGATATGTTAGTGTCTGTGGACACATTTATTCTGGTGATGGTGGAGCATTGCTGCGGATTGTTTGAAACAATTCGGTAGAATTGCCGGACATTCGGAGTTAATCCTGAATTTATTTAGGTTGACTGATGAATTTTTCAGGTACATATTGAAGGAAATGGAGCTGGAGGAATCTGGGGAAAAGCAATGCCAGATAATTTCCCGTGCGGTGGTAATTCATCATCGAGCTATTTCGTATGT
Source organism: Fopius arisanus (assembly GCF_000806365.1). Classification (NCBI taxonomy): domain Eukaryota; kingdom Metazoa; phylum Arthropoda; class Insecta; order Hymenoptera; family Braconidae; genus Fopius; species Fopius arisanus. Next base: position 192,472 of record NW_011887827.1, read on the forward strand.
ATTACAGGAAAATCGTGGATATTTATATGTTTATATATGTAGAATGGAATGTGGCGGGGAAATTTGAAAGTTATGTGAAAATATCTTCAAGATTCCTGGTTTTTGAAGCGCATCTTTCAGTTCACTTTACTGATGGGTATTCAGGATTTATCGTTTTACAGATTAGCGGAATTTATCGAGTCGTCCTTCAATGTAATGTATGCTTTAGTGGTGCTAACTAGCATGGTGTTGATCAGTACAACAGGATTCGAAGTATGGGAGCCGGGTGTTTGAAAGGATTATGGAATTTTCCATGAAAATATTGTTCCAGGCAATAATAAAAATGGATGAATTGTCGGAGGTGACGAGGTTTGGAACATTTGCTGCTGGTCAGTTGGTCCACTTGCTATTCATGACGTTGCCAGGCCAGGAATTACTGGATCATAGTACTCGAGTTTCCGAGCAAGTGTGTGTATTCGAAAAATCAACGTTAATGATGAAGCTTTATTATTTCATTGCATGACAGCTACAGCTGCGATTGGTCTCGGATATCCACGGATAGCAAAAAATTGATATCCATCATGTTGATGCGCAGCATGAAGCCACTCCGGATGACAGCCGGAGGATTCTATCTTATGAATATCGAAAATTACGGCAATGTAAGGAATCCAACAGGATTTAATTCACATATTCGATATTCCCGTTGATATTCCATTTTCAGGTATTGAGAACATCGTTTTCGTATTTCACGGTAATGTTGTCAACTCGCTGATGCTCAGGCTTGAGCATTCAATGATATTTATCGACTCCCGATGTACCATGTGCTCCATTGGATAATTGAAACGAACGTGTCGCTTCAACTTTATTTTAACAAAAATTCTTATTATCTCGTAACGTTGACTTTTATTAAAATTCTATGTCGAGTTCTTCCTCGTGTCGACTAATTATGATGATTCCAGTCGAACGCGTAAGCCCGTCGTTTGCTCAGATGACTTTTGCCTGAGATGAAATGAATTTCGAGTGATCACAATCACCCGTTCACTATAACAATCACTCACCTCGCACTGAATCCTTTTACATGATGCAGATTGTCCGATTTATTATCTCGATATGACTTCAACTTTTGGGATTCCCTAGTTTTCTGTTTCAGTATAGTTGCCGTGAAACAAGCATCGATTTTGTACATAAAGTGGTTGAATTTACTCAAGTATTATGACTGCTGGTGATGGACGTACATCGCGTGCTCTGTACTGTAAGTGAAAGAACGATTGGAGAAACAAAACCCTCTGGATGCAATTGCGACTGACACCTGATGGCGTCGGTCTGGTGTAGGTTCCAAGTATTTTCTCCAAATAATAGTGTACGAGTCACATGCACGAATGACGTACCCATGAAAAAGGCGATCGATCGCTTTCATAAACGTTTCTACAAAATTCACCAATGCTACAAGCGATGGACTATCAAGGGTAATTTTTTGAATTGTAAATGATGGAAAGGCTCTGGGGGGAGTTGTTCTTTCTGTAGTCCGCGAGCCGTCGAGCAGTGAAGAACGAACACTCGGATATCACTTGCAAATGAAAGGTGATAATATTTTTTCCGATGGATATTACAAGGCCAACAGAATTTTGATGATTATTATTGGAATATGGCCGGAGTCATCGCTGTCTGAGAAAATTATTGTCCGCATCGTTATGTCCATAATATTGCTTTCCATGTTGATACCTCAGGTATCAGATATCAATTATTCGATAATTCACGGGATGATAAATCGTTGATTTTGCAGTACGTGTATCTATTCAGAAAGTGCGATACTCTGGATGATATGATATTTGGACTAATAGCGCAGGTGTCAGTAGCTATAGGATTTACAAAATATTACTTCATGGTGTCGAATATGAAACAGGTTTCTAGGTTTATTGTCGAGTTTTGGAATGTGATTAGGTGGAAATTCCGGGGAATTATTGTATTGTTGTAGATTCGAATGGCTATTGACCAGGTGCGACAGGATTGGCGTATGTTTGATGATTCCCCGGCCATCGAAACTATTCACAATTATGCTGCGAGAGGATCACTCGCTACAAAATGTTACATAAGTTGGTATTTATGTGATTCAATTATATAATTGGTGTAATTTCCAGTAGAAGACGTCAATTACAAATTTTATTTTTTTCTCAAAGCCATCGGACCATCTCACCATATTTTATTTACACTTCAATTCGTTCGGTGACAAGATTTTTTTTGTTGTTTATTGGTTCCAGTTATCTTTTGTGCTGCATATTTAATCTTCTCTGTTGTTCCACTGAAACAAGTTATTTTGGATGCACTGATTCCCCTCAATGAATCGAGGCCGAAGATTTTTATATTCGATGTGGACTACTCCATTTATGGAATTGATGCACTTGAGTACTATTATCCAACGTTGATACATTCGTGTTTCAGTAGTATGATAGTGCTACATATGATTGTGACTGTAGACACGTTTGTGCTGGTCATGGTGGAGCATTGTTGTGGGCTGTTTGAAACCATTGGGTAAATTCTATAATGATATAATTATGAATAAATCAGGTGATCCTGAATTTATGTTACAGCTTGATTACGAAATTTCAGGGGTATATTGAAGGAAACGGAGCTGGAGAAGTCTGGGGTACGGCAATTTAAAATTATTTGTCGTGCAGTGGTTGTACATCATCGGGCTATTTCGTATGTAATCCAGCGAAATTGTGTACATGAGTAATATAACTGTAGGGTATTGAAAGCAGCTGGTGAATCTTTCCGAATTCAGTTAAATTCAAATTTTTAATAGTCAATATTCGAGGACCAATCACTACCGAATTCTAGAAATATATGATAGTGTAATTTTTCAGCTGGCGTCCATTGGAGATTTATATTTTCACAGATTGGCGGAATTTATCGAGTCATCCTTCAACATGATGTATGCTTTCGTAGTGCTAGCTAGCATGGTGTTGATCAGTTCAACAGGACTCGAAGTATGGCAGCCGGGTATTTGAAAGGATTATGAAATTTTCCATGAAAATATTATTCCAGGCAATTATAAAAATGGATGAGGTGGCGGAGATGACCAGGTTTTTAACATTTACTGTTGGTCAACTGTTCCACTTGCTATTCATAAGTCTGCCAGGCCAGGAATTACTTGATCATAGCACTCGAGTTTCCGAGCAAGTGTGTGTATTCGAAAAATCAACGTTAATGATGAAGCTTTATTATTTCATTGCATGACAGTTACAGCTGCGATTGGTCTCGGATATCCGCGGATGGCAGAAAATTGATATCCATCATGTTGATGCGCAGCATGAAGCCTCTCCGGATGACAGCCGGAAGGTTCTATCTTATGAATATCGAAAATTACGGCAATGTAAGGGATTCAACAGTATTGAATTCAAATATTCGATATTCCTGTTGATATTCCATTTTCAGGTATTGAGAACATCGTTTTCGTATTTCACGGTAATGCTGTCGACTCGCTAATGCTCTGGCTTGAGCATTACATGATATTTATCGACTCCTGATGTAAAATGTGCTCCATTGGATTGGATAGAACTTTATATTGTTAAAAATTCTCATTATCTCGTAACGTTGAAAAAAAAATGTTAAAACTCACAGAATTTTATTAAATTCCTATGTCGACTTCTTTCTCATGTCGACTAATTATGATGATTCCAGCCGAACACGTAGGCCCATCGTTTACTCAAACGACTTCTGCCTGGGATGAAATGAATTTCGAGTGATCACAATCACCCGTTCACTACAACAATCACTCACCTTGCACTAAATCCTTTCACATGATGCAGAGTGTCCGACTTATTATCTCCATATGACTTCAACTTTTGGGATTTCCTAGTCTTCTGTTTCAGAATACTTGCCGTGAAACAAGCATCGATTTTGTACACAAAGTGGTTGAATTTACTCAGGTATTATGACTGCTGGTGATGGGCATACATCGCGTGCTCTGTACTGTAAGTGAAAGAACGATTGGAGAAAAAAAACCCTCTGGATGCAATTGCGACTGACACCTGATGGCGTCGGTCTGGTGTAGGTTCCAAGTATTTTCTCCAAATAATAGTGTACGTGTCACGTGCACGAATGACGTACCCATGAAAAAGGCGATCGATCGCTTTCATAAACGCCTCTACAAAATTCACCGATGCTACTAGCGATGGATTATTAAGGGTTCTTTGTTGAATTGTAAATGATGGAAAGACTCCGGGGGGAGTTGTTGCTTCTGTAGTCCGCAAGCCATCGAGCAGTGAAGAACGAACACTCGAATATCTCTTGCAAATGAATGGTGATAATATTTTTTCCGATGGATATTACAAGACCAATAGAATTGCAATGATTATTATTGGAATATGGCCGGAATCGTCGCTGTCTGAAAAAATTATTGTCCGCATCGTTATGTCCATTATATTGCTCTCCATGTTGATACCTCAGGTATCAGATATCAATTATTCGATAACTCACGGGATGATAAATCGTTGCTTTTGCAGTACGTGTATCTATTCAGAAAGTGCGATACTCTGGATGATATGATATTTGGACTAATAGCGCAGGTGTCAGTAGCTATAGGATTTACAAAATATTACTTCATTGTGTCGAATATGAAACAGGTTTCTAGGTTTATTGTGGAGTTTTAGAATGTGATTAGGTGGAAATTACGGGGAATTATTGTATTGTTGTAGATTCAAATGGCTATTGACCAGATGCGACAAGATTGGCGTATGTTCGATGATTCTCCAGCTGTCGAAAGTATTCACATTTATGCAACGAGAGGGGCATTCATTACGAAATCTTACATAAGTTGGTATTTATGTGATTCAATTATATAATTGGTGTAATTCCCAGTATAAGCCGTCAATTACACATTTTATTTTTCTCTCAAATTGTTCATTGGTTCCAGGTATCTTTTGTGCTGTATATTTGGTCTTCTCTGTTGCTCCATTGAAACAAGTTATTCTGGATGTACTGATTCCCCTCAATGAATCGAGACCGAAGCTTTTTCTATTCGATGTAGACTACACTATTTATGGAATTGATGCACTTGAGTACTATTATCCAACATTGGTACATTCGTGGTTCAGCTGTATGATAGTGATACATATGATTGTGACGATAGACACATTTGTTCTGATCATGGTGGAGCATTGTTGTGGGCTGTTTGAAACCATTGGGTAAATTCTATGATGATATAATTATGAATAAATCAGGTGATCCTGAATTTATGTTACAGCTTGATTACGAAATTTCAGGGATATATTGAAGGAAACGGAACTGGAGAAGTCTGGGGTACGGCAATTTAAAATCATTTGTCGTGCAGTGGTTGTACATCATCGGGCTATTTCGTATGTAATTCAGCGAAATTGTGTACATGAGTAATATAACTGTAGGTTATTGAAAGCATCTGGTGAATATTTCCGAATCCAGTTAAATTCGAATTTTTAATAGTCAATATTCGGGGACCAATCACTACCGAATTCTAGAAATATATGATAGTGTAATTTTTCAGCTCGCGTCCATTGGAGATTTATATTTTCACAGATTGGCGGAATTTATCGAGTCATCCTTCAACATGATGTACGCTTTCGTAGTGCTAGCTAGCATGGTGTTGATCAGTACAACAGGACTCGAAGTATGGCAGTCGGGTATTTGAAAGGATTATGAAATTTTCCATGAAAATATTATTCCAGGCAATTATAAAAATGGATGAGGTGGCGGAGATGACCAGGTTTTTAGCATTTACTGTTGGTCAACTGTTCCACTTGCTATTCATAAGTCTGCCAGGCCAGGAATTACTTGATCATAGCACTCGAGTTGCCGAGCAAGTGTGTGTATTCGAAAAATCAACGTTAATGATGAATCGTTATTATTTCATTGCATCACAGTTACAGCTGCGATTGGTCTCGGATATCCGCGGATGGCAAAAAATTGATATCCATCATGTTGATGCGCAGCATGAAGCCACTCCGGATGACAGCCGGAGGATTCTATCTTATGAATATCGAAAATTACGGCAATGTAAGGAATCCAACAGGATTTAATTCGCATATTCAATATTCCCATTGATATTCCATTTTCAGGTATTGAGAACATCGTTTTCGTATTTCATGGTAATGTTGTCGACTCGATGATGCTCAAGCTTGAGCATTACCTCATATTTTTAGACTTCTGTATTATCTGCTCCACTGGAAAGTTGAAGCGAACGTGTCGCTCTCACTAAACTGTTAAAGATTAATTATATTGTAACATTGAAAAAAAAAATGGACAACTCAAGTAACTTTATGAAAAATTGATTGAAGGTTCTACATTGTATTGAATAATTATTATGATTAGTGCCCTGAGAACTCACCGAGGACTTGGACGTACCGATGAAAACACGTTTGCGCAATAATTGGTTCACCTGTACCGAAACAAAAATCCTAATTGGCAGTTATGAAACGACTCGTGCTTTGCAAAAAGTAGAATGAGAATGAAATACCTGGAAAAAAACCGTCAGAGCCTATGGAGATGAGAACTGATAGGGGAAAAACTTCTGCATCCCTCTAAACTTTTTTTGTAGCAAACTCGTGCGAAGTGTGAAGTTACAAACATTTTCTAAAAATGAATAGAGGAGTGAGAACGGAGCAGGTGTGAAAACGATGTAAAGTCCGAAGAAGAAAAAACTTTGACATTAGGGTGCATCACTCGAAAGTTTTTCTCGAGAAATCCCACGAATTGCCTCGTCTCACCACAGTTTCCATGATATTTATAGATAAAAATTCACAGAGCCACCTTTTCTAGTGCATATTTGAGTGCACAAGGGGAGAAATAATGGGGAAAATATGAAGAGAAAATAAAAAATACTTCGGAGGTGAATCATTGTTGTGTATGAGGGTGGGTTCAACCCCTGCTTCCATCACTCCGAGGTCGTTAACTTCAGAATAAATGGATTTTCCATTCGATGGGAATTATTCGCCGGTACTTTCTACTATTCGTGGATGATCATAAATTTTTTACGTAATGATTCAACTCAGGTGGTTCAGGGTTTTAACTGGCAAATGATGTTCGGTGTATGTACTTCCCTCAGAGGTGAATTGAAAAATACAGTGCACCTGCGCGTGAAAATGCTGGGACTGAGGGAGAATCCCATTGTGGAATTTCGTCATGTGTTATTGACAATGATCATTCGGAGGAGAAGTCTTCCACCAGAACGGTAACAAGGGGATTTGACGAGAATATGAATAAATAAAAATAACGTGTTATCCTAAAATATCGTATAGCATCGATGACGATACTAGGGGGCATGCTAAAACCGAGAAAAAAAGCTGAAGTCATTTGTATTTCTCGCTTGAAGGAGAGACCTCGTGTGAACAGTGAATAAGCACCGCCAATCATTAAACACCCACCGCTAGGAGATGAATAATATTTGTGGGCAATATTATAAATGGAATAGGATACTCATGACTATTGTCGGAATATGGCCCGAATCATCGAAATTTATTACATTAGCGGCGCAAAGTTTAGTGGGTCTATCAACGCTGTCGTTAGTAATCCCTCAAGTATGTTAAATTATGGTATCATAATTCTACAAGGATGTGCAGAGCAAAGCAAACTATTTTGCAGCTGCTATTTTTTTTCGAAAATACTAGAGGAGAGAAGCGCGACTTCATCCCCTTCGATCCGAATGATTAAAGCAACCGTTTTGCCTCACACTATCCTTTACACATATTTTGGAATGTGACTATCAAATATTATTTCACTTCCAGTATGCCTTCCTTGCGAGAATGTGCAGCATTCTGGATGATATGATATACGTGATAATCATACAGATGATAACTGGTCTAGGAGTGGTGAAATGTTATTATTTTGCAACTAACATGGAACTAGTTTGTATATTTATGGAGAAATATTGATGAGAAATTAATCTCGTGGAGGAAATCCGTTGAATTATTCGCAGATTAACAGCAAGACCTTCGACTAATGAATCTGATATTTTTTTTTCAGATGAGAACAGTTATAAATCGGATGTACGAGGATCATCGTATTCTAGAATCGTCACCAGCTGCTGCGACAATCGCGGCATATGCTGTAAGAGGATGCTGGAGGACTCAAATGTACACAGGTACCTTATATAATTAGGGGAAAATAAATTAATGAAATAAATTCAAGAAATGATACGTTTCAGTTACAATGCTGAGTGCATGCTCTTTTTTCCTCCTGAGTCCATTGACACCGGTAATACTTGACAGTCTACTACCACTTAATGACTCCAGACAAAAAATATCTACATTTGATACTGATTACTCAATTTTTGGAATTAATAGTGATGAATATTATTATGTTACCGTTATTCATGGATATATCACTGGCATTTTAATTATGATAAGTATAATAGCAGGGGATACGTTCATGTTCATTGTATCGGAACACTGTGGCGGACTATTCGAGGCTGTCGGGTAACTGAACTCGAGTTATACGACTGGAAATTCTTTAAATAAATTATCGTACCAGTGCCAAAAGATGAATTTTCATGAATTTTATTGGTATTTGAAATAAAAATTACAAGAGATGACACTGAAATTTTTGGTCGACAAATATCATCCGTTTTCGCTTACTAGCACTCCAATTTCTCTAAAGAATTTCTCTCTGCGAATTTTTAATGACAAAGGAGTACAGCTGGAAGCCAATGTTTCAGTGCTATATTGCAACAAACATACGAGAATGTATCGCCAGAGTTGCGGAATCGATCAATTCGCGATGCAAAAAATCTTCATTATCGAGCTATCTCGTACGCATCATCAGGATTATTATTTTTTTTCTCCATCGCTCTGCGAAAAATTCTAATTTATGAATTTGCACGATTCAGAATGGCAGAGTTGGTTGACTCAACCTTCACAAATATGTACGCCTTATTAGTTGTGTTGAACACAGTATTAATCAGTGTGACAGGATTAGAAGTATGACGATCGAATTTTTATGAAAATCATCTCGTATTGTGTCATCATCAGTTGCATAATTTCAGACAATTTTAATGATGGATCAACCATCCGAAATGGCTCGGTTCTTTCTGTGTGCTATAAGCTTCGCAGCGCATTTGATGATTTTAAGTGTGCCAAGCCAAGAAATACTCGATCATAGTAGTCAATTATCTGAAGCTATGTATGTCCTACCCAATTAATTAATTTATTACGAAAATATTTAAATGTTTCATAACACATTTTTATACATCTCGCGCTAGTTATGCCAGTAACTGGATGGAAATGTCCATAAAGGACAGACAATTGATATCCATTATGTTGATGAGAAGTCGGAAGCCACTTTGCCTGACGGCTGGTAGATTCTATCACATCCACGTGGAGAATTTCTCTCAGGTAATAATCACGTACACGTTCTCATTTTTCTATTCATCTCATCTTCAATTTTTAGGTACTGAAGAAATCATTCTCGTACTTCACCGTTTTGATATCGTCTCGATGATCGAATTGGTGAACATTACAATTTTTATTCAACTGATTATTGGTAATATTCACCACAGATGGACAATAATCTTATTACCCAAGAATAGTAAAGAACTAATAAATGTTTTAAATCCTTGCTCTTATTTCCTCTGCTCAAATGATGAGTAACAATTTACTGTAGCTCAAACGAAAACATTTATTATCCAGGAATCATAAAAATACACTGAATCTTAATTTTTAATTGATGATTTAACCGTAAAGATATCCACATTATGTAATTAAATTCCATAGAAAAACCGTTTTCGGCAAAACTCACAGGTTTATACGCCAGGTTCTTCTATTAATTTTTGTACACTTGTCTCACTAGTTGACACGACACTCCACTGTGGAAGTAACCAAATCTCAATTATTTTGTATTGCATAGAAAAATCAACCCGAAAAATTGAAGAATTTATCCACAAGACTGGAGCTTGTCCTTATCTTTCGTTTCGATAACTAGAGGCCTCGTGGCGTAGAGATTTCCAACAATCACTTGTCTCTTGATCATCTCCAGGGATTCGAGTCCTTTATTATAAATTGCATCTATCTTTCCACTATCTGCAATACAGCGATTGACGTGGAACTCGTGTCTTATTTTTGCGAGAGCATATTCTCTGTAATTGAGCATTTAAAAATCATTCGCTAAATGATTCTACAGGAATTTTTGAATTTCAGGTGCCACCATAACTTAACCCACAAACTAACCAAAAAAATAAAATTTCCACAAACCTGTAATTATAGGAATTCCATTTCTTGCTTTCCCGGATTAAATTCCGGTAAAGATTCAACACAGCTGCACGTCCACAACTCATCATGACAAATTATTTATGTATTTATTTGATTATTTAATTTTTACTTCCTGGAGCACTCACCGACACTCGCATGGTGTTTGTGACTTGAATCCCAACCTCTAATTCACTCCAAGATAGCAATAGTCATAAAAACAATTGTGAAACGTCAATTATGGCTGTGAGTAAACAATTAAAATTATTTTCACAATCACTCAGACATTTATCAGGATTAATAATGAAAGTGGCACATCAATTCGAGCCATTAGCACTTGTGAATACATTGCAAAACTTCATAGAATATACGTTTCATTTTTCTGAGGTTATTCTTGTAAATACGACTGAAAAAAACTGCGAATGCGATTTTTCCATAAAAATAATTCTATTAAAATACTTCCTATACAATTTCCTCAAGCCAATTTTTCAAGTTCCTTTGAGTCATTTTATTGAAGAATTTGTTAAATAAAACAACTAGATAATTAATTGTAGTATAACAAAATAAAATAAAATAATTCTTAGCAACAAAATGCGCATGGTGACCACAAGGAGAAGAAGAGGAAGGAGAGTATTTTGGATTTGTCGAAATATCTAGAGAAAAATATTCGTGTGAAATTCGCTGGAGGTCGAGAAGCTGCTGGAATTCTCAAGGGATACGATCCTCTGCTTAATCTAGTGCTGGATAATACCACAGAGTACCTCAGAGGTAAAATCACTCAAATTCCACTGAAAATTTTGATTTCCACAGAAAACATTACATTACACTCTCATTCCTCCTCATGTTTCCTCTGGAAAATGAAAACAATAATTAAACGATGATTTTCCATCAATCAATTTCCAGATCCAGACGATCCATACAAATTGAATCAGGACACACGAATGCTGGGACTGGTGGTCTGCAGAGGAACGTCAGTAGTTTTAATTTGTCCAGTAGATGGTATGGAATCTATTCAAAATCCGTTTATCCAACAGGATGGCTAGTCCACTGATTAATAAAACATCAATCCCGAGAATTCGGTAAAAAAAAGCCGTGAGGCATTGATAATCGTAAGGAATATTTTTTAAATGTTCAAGTATATGTTTTTTCTACCATAAAACATCGATCTGCATGTTCAAATGAATAAAGATCATTCCATCTTCATGAGGGCCTCAGTCTTGAAACAATAGGTGAATAATTAATGTAGAATTTCATAAATGAGGATATCGTGGGATTCGAATGTCAGTCCCTTCCAAATTCGTTTCTGAACCAGGGATACTGCTTTGGGCAGTCGAAACAGGTCGTCAGGTATCTGTAGGACTTGAGAACTCTACTCGAGAGTTTACAGGTGTTTGGCATCTCGCAGGCAATTTCGTGTGGGGCTAGATCACGGGGATGACATTGCCAGGGCTCAAAGCTCGATAATTCGTTGATTCCTGTTGGCTTTTTCATCCACTCGATTGTTTGGTGGGTCGTAGTGAAGTACACGTCTGAGAGGTGAAGGATATCGTCCAAGAATTTCTGCAGGGCCAGGAGAAAAATTCTCTTGTGAAAAATGAAAATTTAGACAGGCGAGAGGTGACGTAATCTGTCCTACGGTGGACTCCCGTTAACGAGCGCTATTCTATTTTATTTTTATTTCTCTAACTGGCTATATCTCAAGTAAGTAAAAGATTAGGAGAATAAGTTTAAGAGATCAATCCATTTACCTCGAAGGCATAAATATGTGTTGGATTTCTGAACCACATGGAATTGAAATGCAGACCTAGTGGAGCACGGTTGGTTAAATAGTGTCGTTTGAAATTCAACATCAACATTTTGTAAATCTCCTCGCCGGTCAAGCTTGATGGGCACTGTTCAACCATCGCGCACGTGTAATCCTGTAATTTTATAAATAATTATTTCTATTAGATATGACTTCAGGTTTAATGAAAAAATATTATCAAAGATTTTAACTAGTTCTTTTCTTTTCCACTCTCTCTCTCTCTAATTATCACGAAAGATTATTTTTACCCCAATTAACAGTTGATTCAGGGGCACTTCCCAGACCCCGGGATACGCCCTGGTGGGACAATTCTGGTCTGTACCAACGCATTCATGTGGTGCCTGGTAATCCAGAGTATATGGCCAAAATGGTGAGTCTGTGAAGGGCGCAACCATTGATGAATCGTACGAAAATCCGAACTCAGACATCATGAGGAATTGTTTGTTCCATCCAACACGAAGGAATGGAGCTCTCAAGCCCTTGATATCCTCCAATCGAACTGCTGCGAATTTATTGAGAATGTTTGATAGTCCAACCATTTCGTCAAACCAATCCTCAATCGTTGCATTGTGAGACCACCATTCCTCTGGGCCTCGATGTCTATAATAAATCGAAATTAAAAAAAAAATCTCTACCTTTCCCTGAATTCATTTCACATGAATTCTCGTTCAGCGTTTTTTCCACTCGTATCGAATTCATTTATTGGGAGAAATTCACAGAAAAAATTTGATAGATTTTAATTTTTATTAGAATTACTCACGTGACGGAGTGAGCGGCAATTTCATGGCGATTATTCCACAGATCTTGAACGTCCCGATGATTCGTGTATTGATGGCTTACATAGAAAGTAGCTCGTATGGGGCAGCCATTGGGATTCTTCCTCTCATCATTGAACAACTCTGTTTCGAAATATCAAAGGTTTCGATCAATTTCTATTGTCGCATCGAGAAAGTCGTGCACTCACTTGTGTAGAGGTCGAAGTTCTCAGCATTCACTGCATCGTCGAAGGTGATTGTTATCATCTGGGGAACGTCAGATACCGTCAAGTTACCTGGAATTTGTTTGCCATCGTGAGAACACCAGCAATCTGGAAGTGAACAATTTTCGGTGTTGCAGGGGAGAGCTGCATTCGGATCGTGACCATCTGAAAATATTTTCAGCAATTATGTTGCATTTTTATTGCAACGAAATTCATTATTTCTCATCTTACCACACCAGGCCTCGTCTGATCCATCCGGACAATCCACACTACCATCGCAGAAATAAATATTTGGTAAACATGTGGTATCTCCACATGCCAAATTTCCACTGTCACAGGTTCCATTCTCAAGAAGAGGTTTCGGTGGTTGCACGTCTGAGAATAAAAACTTTTCGCTATCAACTCCGCCCGATGTTACGAGATAAGTCGATTTATCTCGGAAACTACTGATTTATCGGGAAAATCTCGAAGGACATTTTTGTAGCTTATTAAATTATGGATAGAAAAGGTCTTCTGATGTTTTCTCTCAAAATCAATAAAATGGCGACAGAAATGAGGTAAAATGTCAATTCGACTGATGTATGAGTTTTCAAGGAATGACTCTGGACGTGATAACATATCTGGGAATCTAACGGGAATAGCGGAATTTTTATCAATACCTTTTTTGTAGGTCTTATTGTACTCTATAAAAGAGGTCTTGGGAAAATTTTCACTGCTCCTGTTACGTTCGGAGATATTTTAAAAAATAAATCACTTGCTACCACTATCTCTTCGCGATTGAATTTCGCAATACTATTAATTTCATTATTACCTGTCGTCACGTCGCAATTATCAACATTGGTTTTAAAATCACATATCTGTCTCGTAACATCGAAGAGGAGTCCCTCCGAGCATTTGAACTCGAATACCTCATTGTCTATAAATAAAATAACAATGGCGATATGAGAAATCACGAATTCTCCGAATCGTGAGAGCTGCGAATCTTAATTTAATGAAAGAAAATAGTTGTTAATGAGGATTGCATAAAAACTTGTTTTTACAGGAGAAACAAGATTACATTTCCCTCGATTATTTTAATTATTCCTCATTACGTGTAATTTCCATTCAACTATTATCAAGTGAAATGTTTTATTTATTTTATCAGAAGGCATTTCATGATTATAATTCATTGACTTAAATTTGCAAAACCAATAATTTGGCAATTACCTAGGCATAAGAAATATTTGGCACATTCCGTTGGTGCCCAAACGCTGTGAGCAGGGGTATTAGGATTTCTATAAAATTTATTTTCCTCAATGCAAGGCGCATCATCTCTCCCTCCCACAACTAGAAAAACTGCAATTAATAAAAAAATGTAATTAATTGACAAACGATATTCGGTAGAACAACTGAACCGGAATATCAATTTTTAGCGATAACTTTCACCGAAATTATTTCCACGTGATCGGCTCTTGATTCATTGCCCGAGGGTGCGTAGATATGATTTTAAAAAATTGATACATGTTGATGTTTAACACATCGATGAGATACGAGGAAAAGAGCACTGACAGTTTTCACTTCTCGAATGAAAGGCAGTGAAATTTCCAGCGTTGTCGATTTATTTATTTAATAATGAAAAATATCTTCGACTGCAATTACGCACTGGGGGTTGATATCGCGGGTCTAGTAATTGGTGATAATTATTTTTACCGGCATTGAGGATCAGGATGTGATTTAATTGGATGGTGCACCTCATGGCTTGTTAATGTGGACCTTTCTCGGTGGCTCGCACTTTCAAACTGACAATTCCCCACTTTTTCACCGGTCCTCTTCACCTACCTGGAGGAGAAAGAGTAATATCTTTTTCCCACAGTGGAATGATAATTTCACTTATGGTTTTGGATCAATGACCGTGAGAAAATTCTTATCTTCCTCGGCATTCAAATATTCAAATTAAAACTCAAGTACAAAATGATTTCTAACTGTTCAGTTGTTGCGGAATAAAATAAATCATTCTGACGATGGAAAGTTGCGGATTGAATTTTGAATGTTTCCAATTAAATTCCAATTAAATCTTGTAATTGTCAATAAAATATCAATTACTATTCAAACAATATCCTCCCTACAATTTCCAAAAATTTAAATCAAAATTTGAATTCCCGATAACTTCTGAGGTGAAATTTCACATTTCAATTTTACCTCGAAATCACTCAGGATTTTCAAATAATCCCGGCATTCCCCGAGAGCCTCTACCTGCGCGGTCAATTCCACCCTTACCAACACTCACCAAAACAGCTGTACAAATCATCCCTCCCCCGCCCCAAAAAATAACAACAAACAATCACAAGATTATATACCAAATTGCCCGTGTAAAAATCGAACGCGAGTCCTAAAAACCGACCAATAAGTTCCCTTAACAATGAAAAAGCCTTCGAACTCCTGAGAAATAATTAATAGCGATTGAAAAGGAAAAACCCCTGGAAAATTAGTTGCACAAATGGTCAACATCGAGCGGTGGCATCGTCTTACGTGGGTTCAATGTAAATCGTCTAGTAGTGGTCGAACTTTCCGAAGCTGAATAAATCCCTCACCTCGTTCAGTCCGGAGTTCCAAATTAGATAAAAAATTATAAAAACCGAGGATTTAATTGCTCACAACCTCTGTCCCAGGAATAATTATCGGAATAATAAAAAAAATTCATTGTTGAACGACTGAAGAGTTTTTTGGAACGTTTAAAATGTCTGATACACGTCGCAGAAGGAAGTCAGACCAATCAGGAGGTTCTGAAGACCTGTCCGAGTCTTATGAGGAGCTCAATGCCACCAAGGAAACCCAGGTAAATTATTCAAACGACTTTTTCATTAATTTCTGATTGTTTTGGAATTAATTTGCCAGTTATTCGATTTATTTGGGCGTCTGTCACGCGTTTTTGGAGTACCTCCATCAATCTGGAGCACTACATCTTCACCGGTGGTTTTTTTTTTTTCTCCAATATCGTTCACCAGATTGGGGTCATTTACGGGATTCATCGGTTTCTCTTGTGATAAGGAACGAGTTTATTTATCTTTTATTTTTGGGGGCGAATTTCTCTGTGAAGGTTAGGGTCATTGGAATCGGGAAGTGCAATAGAGGGCACGTCGCCGGCATTCTCTCGTCGAAATTATATTTTCTAACAATAGACGAATTTCTTTTTTGGAGTATTTTAAAGCGTATCCTTTTTTCTTAATTGGATCGGGCTGGGAATTTTTGGCGGCGTTTTTTCGATTTTTAATCGTTAGTTTTTCGGATGGAGCAGTCGATGTTAAGTGTCAAATTTAAGGCTGAGGTGATTTTTAAAATTTTTACAGTGTTTTTCAGTGGGTGGAGTATTTTGGGGATTTCTTTTGAGAGATCGCAGTGTATAGTTGTTTATTGCACACTTGCGATCTTTCGGTGAGACCCATTCGTTCTGAGGAATTAAATGGCAGTGGGAGAGGCATTTTTTTGCCAGGGGTCACAGCAAAATGGACACTGAGTGATAAAATTAGGTCTGCGAAAAATTATTTGTTCCACATGAGAAATTTTAGTGGAGTGGAACAAATTTACGTGGAGGAAAACTCACGTGGAAATCGGGTCGACGGATTCTGTCAGATTTCAATAGATAATTATGATTTCCTTCCATTTTTTTTTCATTTTTATGAATTGATTCATAGACCAAGGGAAAAATTCTCGCACGAAAGATGATGAGTAAAGATCAAAAGAGAAATCGCATGACTCTGGAAAAAATTATAATGTTCTATCAGAAATTGAATGAGGTTTTTATATTGGAAGATATTTGAAATTCATATTGCCCAGCTTTTTTGGTCGATGATTTGCCTTGTTTGGTGTTATCAGTAATGAGGCATACACACATTTCTCGATAGTAATTCTTTGTATTTCATACAAGCGCAAGAAAGTGCGATAGGAGCTCACGTTACACAAACAAACTCTGAAGTGTCTATGGGTTTTAAATATTGAAATATTCCAGGCAGTATACAAACTATAAAAAATTTACCTGCCTCACCACTATCTAATCCTTCCTTCTTTAGTATTCACTCATAGATTTTTTTTCTTCTTGAACTCATTGAATTATTTCGGCAATTCTTTTTGAATTCTCAACTCGCATTTATTCTCCGCGTTTAGATAAATAGCAAAGATTCTCGAAAATGGAATTTACAGAATAGTGAACCGACGGAGGCACACCATGACTCCGAGTATGACACAGCAGGAAGTGATGGAGAGTCAGACGGTGGATCTCAGGACGGTGTCCAGAGGGAGAGTGGTGATGGCCAGGAGGAGGACAAACCCCAGAAAAAATTGGATGACGACGAGGACAGGCGAAATCCCCAGTACATACCGAAGCGTGGGACATTCTACGAGCACGACGACAGAACAGCCGAGGAGGCGACAGAGAGTACTGTTGAACAGCCACCAGAGAGGGATAATAAAGAGAAGAAGGTCTGGAGGGAGAAGGAGGACAGATGGGATCACGACAGGTACAACGATGAGGAACAGGCGCCCAAGAGTCACGAGGAGCTCATTGCAGTCTATGGGTATGACATTAGAAATGAGGAAGGCCCACCAAGAGCTAGGAGACGAAGAAGATACGGACGTGGTCCCAATAAATACACTCGCAATTGGGAGGATGAGGATGCTTATGGAAAAACCAGTGGTAATAACACATCTACGAAACATAATAGAAGGTCTAACAGAGGTGGTGAAGAATTTCCTGCCCTAAGAGGCTCCAAGGACGAACCTGAAACTCCTGAGGAACCTGTTATCTCGTCAGCATGGTACACCAATAAAAACAAATCCCAAACGAAACAATCGAATTTTCCACCGCTCCAGTCACAGCAGGATAACCAGAACAATAAAACACCTGGTGTTCAGAATAATTTAACTAATGAAAATAAAGCTCCGAATGAGCCGACAAATCCAGCCTGGAAAAAAGACGCTAAATACACGAGTCAGAGTCTTAGTCCCAGTAGAAATATTCCTCACGTTGAGCCTGATAAAATTGTTTATGGTAAACAGAATCACGTGAATAAGCGGCAGGTCCAGGAGTCTGTCAGTTTGGCAGCGAGTCGAGTTAGGGGACGTGGATTCAAACCTAGTGGTAATAATAATGTCATTGCCAATAGATCGGTCGAGAATAAAGGGCCGAAGGGTCGCGGAGGTGGAGTTATCACCAATGACAATGTACGGAGAAATACGAGTCTCGATGAGGAGCAAATTGTCAATGACATCAAGCACATGAGCGTCAATGATGGCAATTATCATCACCAGGGACGGCCAAGCAGTGAGTATACGGTCATATGATCAATGATTCAATCATTATCAGTAATGATTTATTTTCAGGGAATTTTTATGCACCACCAACGAATCAACGTCCCAATGTTCCTCCACCACGAATGCAACCACCATCACCTCAACAGCAGAATCATCTTCAATCACTGCCCGATGTTGCTGGTAATAGACCAAAACGATATTCCAGTCTTCGACAGAGACCAGCTATGCCGGAGGGTCCTGTCCAGCAGACGTACCCTCAGCAGCATTCACAACATGGACAGCATAATCAGCATGGATTTTATCCACCACAAGGTAATGATTAATCATCTTTTATTTAAAATATTTTCTCAGAAACCAATTTAATTTTATCACTTTCGATATTAAATATTTTTCAGCATCTTATGTCTTTTTAATCCACACCGTTCTTTTTATATACAGTTGTTTACTCAATCATTTTTATTAATTTACCTCTATCAGTTGACTAATAAAATCCTCAGACTTTCAAATTAATATCTGGAATTTAATCATTTTCTCAACCTTGTGTCTTTTTATAATTAATATCACTCTTATTATGTACGATCATCTAGCTGGAAACGCCCACGGTGTACTAGACTCCCAAGGTAAGGGCAATTGTTCCCAAAATTAATTGTTGATTGTGGTTTTGTTGTTCCTTAAATTGTTTATCTCATTGATTTCCATATTGGAAATGTAATGAATTGGTATTGGAGAATTTCATGCATGAGAATGTTGAATATTCAATTAATGAAATATTAAGATGGCATTTGATTTTTATTCTCAACGAATTGTGTGAAATTCTGTATTGATGTAGAAAAATGTTGTTTCGTGTGGTGCAGTCGTGAGATTTATGAAATGTTTTATGAGTACTTGATGGTTCTAGCTTATCCACAAGGGCATTTCGAGCCACAACCACCTGGACCAACGACTGTTGCTCCCATGGGTGGACAACCAGTGATGCCATTGCCACCAGGTGGCCAGCCAGCTCCTTATGCACCTCCACCCTTTTTAGTACCACCACCGCAGTTCATTCCACCGCAAACTGCACCACCTAATATCATAAATTATGTGTCAGCATCCAATGGTCCACCATTTCAACCAAATTTCCAGGGATATCAGGGGTATAATCCCACTGTTCAGGTAAATAGTCCCCTTTTATTTTCCAGTATTATTCCTTCGTTATTGAAAATAATATCCTAAAAATAAAAAATTATCTGCTTTCAGATTAAAAATTATTGGAGAAAAAACTCATTAAAATTGTAATTTTATTCGTTATTACCTAACGACAAAAATCCGATTTCTATAAAATGCTTTCCACTTTTTACGGGGAAGATAAAATATTGAAAGAGAGAATTAGAGTAATGAAATGTAATGGTCCTTGTGTTGCAGCCACAGGGTCCCCCACCTCCACCAGATTTATTCCAACCCCAGGGCTGTACTTACTATAATCCAGCTCAACAGCCACCCCAACAGCAACAGGCAGCTCCAGTTCGTCGTCCAAAGGCAGCAATTCCTATTCTGCCACCCCCTGATAACAGCCAGCATCACCAGGGTAGTAGGGGCAGGGGTAGAAGCATCAGCCAGACATCCCAGAACCCAACGGGTCATGCCCAGTCCTTCGAGGAGGTCAGGATGGAGTCCACAGAGATCAACTCCAAATTCTCGCCAGAGACATTCGAAAATTCACAGCTCGAGGGGCCTGAGTCCTCTCCAGACCACGTCCTACAGTCGGAGAGCAAAGATTCACCCGTTGTCGTCGAGGGGGAGGCCAAGGTCTTGGAGGATACAGGAAAAATTGAGGTTGAGGTACCACAGATGGATGAATTGTCTAATGTTGATATTGATGAGGGAAAAGTGTCGACTAGTGTTGATATTGCCGTTACCATTGGGGAGACTGACATCACCAAAGTCGAGACTATCGTGCATGAGAAACAGGTTGTGGAGGAAGCAGCTGCCTAAATTGATCGAGTGATGAGTGGAGAATATTTAACGACGTAATTGTCGGTGAAGAGCATGCATAGATTTTGAGGAAACTCATCTCGAGGGAAAATTTAATTTTTTTTCCCCGGACATATTTTGATGGTTGAATTTCGGTCGAGGCCTCCGAGTGAATGATTTTTTTTTCTTCGAAAATGGAGCCTGTGGGTCATTCATTTAATTGATTTATTGATGAAATTTCGATTTCCAGTTCATGATTCGTATGAAAAAAAAATTACTGAATTAATAGGGTCTTAAAAAATCAATCGAATAAAATAATACAATTGTAATATCTCATGAAGTTCAATTTTAAAATAACGTAACGCGAGAAATTGAATAATAAATTAAAAGAAGTTAAAGAGATAAAGGGAATTGAGAGGAAAGTTGAAGCAATGCGAAATGATTGCTGCCTATCGACAAAACTTATTAATTCACTATTCAATGACGATTAATGAGTCTATGAAATATTTAAGAGATAATTATGAGCTATCTTGATAGATGAGAATCGGAAGTTGAGAAAATTCGAGACAACGGAAAATGCAGAATGAGAGTTTTTAAATTTAACTCGATAACGCTGAGATATTTAACATTATATAGATAGCTATATAAATATTTTCCCAGAAAATTAATAATTATGTACGTAGGAATTTTGAGGTTGATATTGATTGAGCTTAGTGTACATAAAAGAAATTATTTGAAAATTTTTTAGGGAAATAATTGAGAGGAAAATTGAACATTAATGATAGATTCGCTTGAGAGATATTTTCATGCAGCTTAAAAAAATTATTTCTTTCCTTTTATATGTGCCTGCGACATCATAATTATGTAGAGTATATTTGCTTCTTGTACAAATATCTAAGAATTGTATTCTGAATATTATTTAACACGCCTGGGCGAATAAAAGCATTCGGAATCCACTACGAAACTGTTATTTCGTCGATTAAGTCTTTCTTTAATCGTGCTTTTGCAAATAATTTTTTTCCCCCATTTTCTAATGGTCAGAGCATTAACTTGCGCAATCAATAAGATAAAAATTGGAAAATGTTTCATGTATAAATAATGAAATATAATGCTGGTTGAATAATAATTTATTGACGTATAAAATGCAACTGATGAATCTTTTATATTGTCTAGTTAATGTGCAAGAATAACTCAGATGTATCCAGAATACTGGAAATTATGGGCAACACGAGAAGAATTGAGAATGATCATGAAATATAGAAAAGTGCATTGAAAATATTCACTGGTTTATTTCATTTCCTCAACTCTGGGAAATCCTTTATTTCCGATCTTTTTTTTTTACAATTTCATCATCTTATCTTGTAGATTTTACATAATTGACATTCAATAACATTTATTTACAATTATTCCCATCATATTTATACATTTATTGCCCGATAATTCACTACTTCGAATATATTTCGGGGCGAACAACTCGAGACACTCAGTTCTATATTTATTACATACTTTGTTGTCCAGGGTTCATTTTTTCAAATAAAAAAAGGGACTGAATCCATAATTGACGACGAGAATTTACGCTGTCTTGTTTTTGTTAAATATTCAATAGTCATTTTTGGAAGAGAAAATTGTTACCGCTTCAATAAATCAAATATTCATCTCTAATTTGTATTTCGCATGTGACACGCGAATATTCAGACTCCGGAGCAGTCGCATGTGATATTTTCGTTGCCTCCGCAATTTAATTCGGAATGGTCAATATTCTTGATACATGTCATCCACACTAGAATATGCGATGCATGAAAAAAAATTTATTGAAAATGAGTTCTCAAAGGAATTTAAATAAAAATCATTAATTAATTATACAGAGTTAACACATTATTTATTAGATAATTATATTGTTTCGGGGGACGTGAATTTATTGAAATTGAAGAAATCGGAGGATTTATCTATTGGGGATTTTGATATGTCATTTGGTGGGCGAAATTAATTTATCGTGACTGGCTAATGCACATGTTCAGGGGTACAATTTCACTGGTACCTTGAAGGGTTTGGAAATTCAATTCAGTTGGAATATTTCTGTAAGGTTGACATCGAGGATCTGGAGGGCAGTATGGGAGGGTGCAT
Organism: Fopius arisanus; assembly: GCF_000806365.1. Taxonomy (NCBI): domain Eukaryota; kingdom Metazoa; phylum Arthropoda; class Insecta; order Hymenoptera; family Braconidae; genus Fopius; species Fopius arisanus. The sequence continues at coordinate 214,808 of NW_011887827.1, forward strand.
TTGAAAATTCGACGGTCATTGGAACCTCGTGGGCTGCACTGAAATGATCGTCGAAATTCTTTTCGGAATTTCCCTGAAAGAAAATTGAATATTCGTCACTCCCTCCCCCATAGGAAATTCCAATTCCAGTTTTACATTCCAATATTATAAAATTATCTAAAAAATAACTCACCGCTCATGAAGTTGTAAATTATGGGATTCATCGCGCTATTCGCGTAGCACAACCAATGAGCTATGAGGCTGCAAGTTACATTGATTTCGTTTGAAGGGAGTCCAACTGTTTGTCTGAAATTTAAACAATGTAAAGTAAAACAGAAATGAAATTCTGGCGAAAGCGAATGACTCCTTTCAACTCTGCGTTGTTTCGTTCGGAAATATCTCAGAAACTGAAGGACACAGCTAAATTTCTGTAATTACCTTTCTTGCAGCTCTTATTTATCCCTATAAAAATGATTATAACAAAAATTTAATTATATGCCCTAGGTTCGGAGTTATTTTCGAAAAACTCAGCGAAAGATTCAGCTGTCTCGTTTAATCCTGTCAGTTGGATTCAGAATAAAATTATAAGTGTGTCATTTAATATTTTTATTGAGTGTAATTATTTATCAAATTCATTATTCATACCTTAGAACAATGAGAATATGAACAGGGAGATAACAGAGTCCAAATACGAGAACTACAACAATAAGCATTTTGGCAGCTTTTCTTCGAGACGCCATTTGGCCCTCGAAATTCTCGTGGATTGACGCTGTAGATTCTGTTATCGGTGGTGTACTCCTTGATGCTGCAATTTGCGTGGAGAGAGGGAAATTAAAACCAATTAATTGTAAAGAATCGATTTTTAATTTTATAACAATCGTAAATTGAATAATAATTCGATAATTATATTATATTAATTTATAACTATTATCTGATTCAATTAAAATTCCACAGTAAAAATATATAATATATTTTGAAATATATTTAACATGTACCAGAATGATATGACATAAAAAACCGAGAAATATGTGGGAAGTCGATTTTTTAAAAAATGTCTCGCGAATTTTTCAATCATAAAATGAGATATTCGAGGCGCAAATGATATATTTCCTTGCGCATATGAATGATATATATGTCTCAGGTTTTTAGGTACCATATGGGCAGATCTTTATATATGGACTGAAAAATTGCAATAACTGGGGCATCGAGGGAAAAAGAGAAAAGAGAAGATAAGTCACTCACATTGATATCCTGGGATTTTACTCCTCCAGAGAACCCGGATAATGCTGCAGTAAGTGAATGTCATAAACAGGAGAGGACCTCCGTACAAAAAGACAAGTTTAATCAGTGCAAATATTCTCTCGCTTCTTTGGCTCCAGGACACGGTGCACTGGGTATAGAAAATCGTGTCCACCCTGAGGTGGGGCGCGGGAGCCGTATGGAGAACAATGAGATCTGGAATATCTGACATAAAAATTGCATATAACCCAGGAAATTGCCCTTCAATACTGTTACAAAATATCCTGTAAAATTTCACGGCAAAAATTCCTCATTAAACCTAATTAAACTCAAATTATATGAAATTTTCTAGTAAAAAGGTAAAACGAGTCATTCAGCTCCCCTATCTCCGGAACTGAGGGAAATACAGAAAATCTTGTAATTACCTTTCTTATAGCCCTTAACTAGCTCTACAAAAAGGCTCATGACACCAATTTCGCTATCTCCCTTTATTTCGCAGATATTACCGAAGAATTCATGCGAGAGCTGAATTTTATTCAAATTGAATTGAATTGAAAAATTCAAATTGATAATTGAATGAATTCCTATCTTATGGCTTAATTGAAGTTATTTCTGGTGCAGTTGTCGAGGCTCTCACCGAAAATTAATGAAAATATCCAGATGACGAGAATTGTTCTTTTCGCTCGTTTGGTTGTCGATTTGAACTTGAGAGGAAAGCAGATTGCGTACCACCTGTCGATTGATATGAAGGTAAGGGTGAGGATGCTCACACTCACGGAAACTGTCTGGAAAATAAATGACAATGGGAGTGTCAAGGAAGGCTTTCTCATTCCGATGGGTTAAAAATCATTTTCCTGCATTCAATGGGATTTGTTTTCCCCGCGTTTGACATTTTCCGGAGAAAATTGAAACAGGCGACCGCTCGGGGGTTCCATCGATCACATTATATCGAATGTCTCCGCAGAAATCGATATTGTTGGTAATAATTTAATTATATTTAATAAATCCGAATTTTTTTCTCTGCGCGATCGGAGGGGAGAATTTATAAATGATTAAATGTTGATTAATTAATGTTCTTCTTGAAATTGCAAAAGTTTTATTTCAGTGACATTGTGGCATTGCGAAACTTGATAGTAATAAGAGTAATAAATCTTGGTCTTAAGAAACAAGAAAATTTCCCCGAGTGTCTAATAAAATATTACCTCACGTGGTAACAGGCCTTACCGTCATTTTCACCCTCTTTTTTCCCCCTCATATCGTCATGTTTTTATTCATGTGATAAAACTAGTCGATTTTCCATTCACACGCACCGCCAGAATAATTCACGCAAATGTTTACAGTCGAATTAAAAATAATTAATCTTTCCTCTGAGTATTTTTTCATTGTGAAATTTAATCTTTGAAAATTCAAAACTTCAGGAAAGCCTAGAGATATTGGGAGTTAAAAAAATTATGGGTCATTGTCACATCAGGTATTGAATATTTTTGTTATCCTAAATATTTCGTGTCATTTTTGTGCTAGCGTGAAAATAAAAAAGGTGAAACTTGATTGGAAAATTGAGAGAATTCTGCTTCAATAACAGAGTTGTGAACCCATGAAGAGACCTCTCTGAGGACCTCGAATGCCATGAGATAATCGAATTATATCGATGATTGAGTTAGTCGCAATTTAACGTGCGTACAGAACATAAACGAGCGATTTAACGAATTCTCCACCGTAAGTGCAGGATAAATCGTTTTATTCGACAATTATAATAATTATCTCTTGAATTTCAGAACCTCATGGAATTGACTCTGACTTTAATAATTGATGAATGCAAAAATAAAAACATTATTCATTGATTTTCAGGAATAAAATTTCTTCTAAACGAAATAATTTCAATATTCGAATTCTTTCAGCAATTTTCAGTAAAAAAATCCGCAAATATTCGTATGAATTTATTTATACAAAACTGGGGTTGACATTCAGAAATGATTAATCCCTGTCAATTGTCCTGAATTCCGATGATCTAGGTTTAATTTGATTAATGGAATGGACTCGTGCGGGAATGTACAAACATCGTGTATCAGCGACTAGTAAAAAATTTAATCTCTAGAGAAAGAAAAAAACACCAACGAGGAGAGGATTGCGCGGAGGTACGTACCTAAATGAGGCGTAGTGTGTCCCCAGGTGTAACAAATCACAAGATTGTGAACTCGGCAGGTACCTATTATTTCAATAATATATGGAGTTTGTGGACAACGGCACGTAATACGAGAGGTACACGAGAAAAAAAAAATATGGAGAAAAGAGACTACGAGACTTGTTCGAACATAACAGTCAATCAAAACGGATCGAAAATGTCAGGTGAGATAATTACATCAATTAATTACAGAATGATTGCATCACCATCGGTAATTTCCGTAATTATCAAAGAATTCACCTGTCCCCGAAATTGTTAATTGCTCCATTTAATTATCTAATTAATAATATTAATTCATTAATGGTATTTTAATTCTGGATTAAACAGATTTTTTTTTGGATCTCCCTAATTTTTTTTTTAGTATAGTAAATGTTAGATATTCCATTTTTTAATGGAATATTTGTACATTGGTGTAAAATTATTAATTCGATTAGTGCAATGTTTATAATTAAAATTGGATCATTGGAGGCGTCAGTGCAAGTGGCAGCTAACAGCCTCGCCATCTCAAAAATTATGTACTGGGTATGTCTTGATGGCCATACCCTGCAAGCTCGCGTAATTGCAAACTTGCACGCTATTAAAGTAGCGAGCACCCTTTTTGATGATTAAATCGAACGTCAGGATTTTTGATTAGTTCGACAAGGATTTTCGCACGCGAGATATTTTTTCAGCGGCCGCCATCTCTCGGTACATGAAGCGATCGCAGAGAAAAAAATTCGGTAATTAAAGTGAATAATTATCAACATTTATTCAAAGTCATTTTGCTATCATCAATTGTTATTGTTTTCAATTGTTCATGGGGGGACAATGAAAAATCCCTAATTTATAGGTAATCAATGGAGTTTAGCGCGAATGGAGGTAATGAGTGTAAAAAATCCGCATGATTACTTGCATAATTGCTAATGTCGACTTTCGGAGTCTGATTAGCGGTTAAATACGCGTGAAAATGAAGTTAATGAGTGGAAAAATATGAATGAGAATTCCTGTATCAACATCGAGCCATGCGAACATTTTTTTAGCCAGTACCGCTCTTTTTTATTCGCGTAAAACTTCGAGTACTTTTCTCACACTAATTATTCAATTTTCTTTGAATTTCCGCGGAATTTCAAATATTCAAAAAAATCACTCTTCTGCTCTGATGATTCAGCGAATAAAAAAATGAGATAGAAACAGTAATTGAGGATTAAAAAAGGATTTATCAATTAATTGGTAAATAATAATTGATTATTTAAATGTGGACTCACTTGAAGGTAAGGAATAGCTTTGCACAGGCAATTTCCCAAAAACCAGGTCTCTGTGACGTCCCACAGAACAGTCGATGGTAAACACAGAATAATGACCATCAGGTCTGCAATTGCTAGATTAACGATGTAATAATTAGTGACATTTCTCATGGTGTGATTACGGTGGACCGCAATGCACACCAAGGAGTTGCCGATAATTCCACCGAGGAAAACCGTTGCATGGATACCAATGAGGACCAGGTACCATCCCCTTGGTGTCAAGTAATCAGCAATCAGATCGACGTACGCCTCGTCACTTATGCAGTAATCGTTGGTGCATGTTCTGTTATCAAATTCCGTCACATTATCGCCACTTTCCATCTCAATAAAATCATAGTCACTCAATCTATTCTCTTCGAGTTCATTTCCAACACTTGATGTTACGTACATGAGGAATGAACTTGTCCACAAATTCATGTCATTGCTTGAGCTTCAAGTGCCATTGAACTCATTTTTCCCTTGAGTTCACATTTTTCACAATTTTTTTTCGCTATCTCAGAGCCACCAATCATTCTATCGGCATCGATATTTTTAAGGTGTAATTACTCTTCATTTTTTTATAAATAATTTTCAATTTCGAATGTGATGGAGATTTTCTGGAAATTACACAACAAATTCGCTGAAAATCCAATTAAATAAATTGATATCAATCAATTAATAATTTATATATATTATTTATTGATAAAAAATCAATATTCAATGTGAGTAATAATTTAATCTTAAATTGTTTTGGAATTCAATTTAAATCTTGTTAATGGATTTTTTTTTTGAAAATTAGAAAAACAATTTTGAGGAGAATACGAAATAAAAATATTCTCGTATTATTACTCATGTTTGTGAGCGATTTAAAGGGGAAATGCAATGGAATTCCGTAGCGAGAAGACATTGGCACGTGAATAAAAAATAAAATAAATCGCGATTAACGAAAGCTGAGGTAAATTGCAATAAAAGTTAGCGCTGAGCACGAGAAAAGAGATAACCGTATCTGTTTCAATGTCCTGGGTAATTTTCAGAATCATCAGCTGTATCTGACGAGCTATTTAATTTTTTCATTTTTTTAACTCAAAATTTATTTAAAATAATACGCACATACTCGTGACAGGGAGAATGAGAAGAAAAAATCGATTGACTATTGATCTGCTCGGACTTCAGATAATTGAACTCGTGTGTTAAAAATTATTTTTGAAAATATAAATGAATGAATAAAGGGAAAAGGGGAATTTTCTTGGCACAAATTTACACGAGATTGATTTTTTTTTTTGAATTAAATTTTAATAGCGGAACTACAAACCCCTAGGGCAAATTTATCTATAAATTTTTCACAGCGTGAGAGGGAAATTTTAATTCTCCCCTTCCCCTTCCCCTTGTCAAAACGATTTTTTATCTCCCCAGGTCAAACAAAAAAAAAAACCCTGAAACATGAATAATGGAGCGTAATGCATGATATTTTTAATCGAGGAAGTTACGAGATTAAAAAGGCAGGCGTAAATGTTAATAATTATTGATCGAGTTTATTCAAAGTCATAGAGCAATATGATTATTATTGTTGAGACTTGAAGAAATAATTGAATAAAATAATTAAAAGACGTAGTTCTCTCTGGTCGAGGGATGATTGGGATTTTTTTTTCTTGGTGGTATTTTTTCGATTTTGCAATGAATGATAGACCGATCAGACCAATGGAGCCGTAAATCAAGTACTAAAACGTTTGCAAGAGGTTCATGATTAAATTCAAACAGTCCTAACCAGAACCGATTAATCGACAACACAGAAATTCCAATTAATCTAAACACGTGCGAGTTGATAGGGCGCTCTCAGGAGCTGAGTAATTATAATTGAATGTAGTTGCCTCGCAGTTTTCATCACTGGGGACTCCAGGCAATTCCAAACTTTCGAAAAGATCCCCCGACTTCAATCGTTCGAATGGAAATTGTCGCAATTTATTCAAAGTTTTATAATAACCATTTAAACAATTTTTCCCGTCGTTTCAATAATTTATCCGAGGGATTACATTATTTTTAGTCAACAATTTTACTCACCGGAGACAAATTAAGTTCAAGGTTCAGAGAAATTCCGAATTGTTCAATTAAATAAAAAGTCGAAGTAAATTTGATGAATTTACCTTGCGAATTAAACAATCAGTCATTGGCGCTCTCGTTAACAAAAAAATATTGTTTTCACTCTTTTCACGTTTCAAATAAAAACATTTTTACTGCAATTTTATCGGTGATTGGAAGTCAATTGTTAGTAAATTCTCGAGGTGATACTTCAATTAATAATTCAAAATACGTATTGCAAAACGTGATTTATGTAGAATCGAATGTACACTGAAGAAAATATTTTCTGATGAATTAATTGAAGTCGGTGGACTCACTCGGTGAAAGTAATTAATTTTGTCAATATAAAAGCTGTAATAATAATCCGGGGATGTTGTCGGTACTGATTGTTATAATTTTCGAATTGTTTATTCACTTCGGGGACTTTGAAGATGAGAAATTCGCGGCTTCGGAGGGCCGATGTGAATTCTCCGGTGGATGATGCGCAACTGGCGCGGTTTCTACAGAAATATGTTATCGGTATTTATATATATATGTAATGGCGAGCTCTCGGGTTATACATGAAGAAAAAAAAGCCACAAGAATTACCATGATAATTTCAACACATGAATTTCTCATTATAATTACGGTCTACTGAAGGAATCGTAATGGCGTAGTACACCAGTAGAAATTCAGATTTCCGGGAATTTTCACGGAAAATAATAATAATTACATGATATTGAAAAGTTACCGTAAATGATTTAATATTAATATGTAATATCGAAAATAATATTTCTGAACGTCCCGCGGTTTTAGCGCAAATAAGTTTTTAATTGCTATTTTATTGAAACTACCAGCTGATGCGATAATGTGGAAAGTAGTTTTTTATTCAACTCTGTTTCCCTGATGGAAATAAAATTGCTCATTACGCTTTAAATTCATTTCAATCGATTTAAGTTGAACCTCTAGCGTCCAGGGACCGCCACTTCCTGGACGAAATAAACTAAAAAATCGAGTGCCCCAATTAAATAAATATAATAAAAATAAATTTATCCCGATAATATTAAGAATTATAATTATATTCCAATGGTTATTCTATTTTCAAATTTCTCGCGAGAGAAAACCAAAATTAATATCTGAAATCCTCACTAGATGGCTACGAATCTTTAAGCCTGCAGCCCCGGAATCCGCGAAAAACCCATTAAACAATTAAAAAACAACTAAAAAAATAATGCAAAGCCCATAAAAAAATCCATGTTTAATAATTCCATCAGGCAAAATTTTCCCCAATTATCCCCTCCCCAAAAACATATTCAAAATCACTATAACTAGTGATTCTCCAAATAATCAAATAAACAATCTAAAAATAATAAAAAAAATGGTGATAATTTAGTAATTCGCGGGAAATGGCGGATGTTCAAAAGTTGGCGAGTGAAAATCGGGGAAAATGGGAGAGAGTAATTTTTTTTTTTGGAAATGGTTTCTTGGGGTTTCCCGCAGGTAGTTGGGGATGTTGCAAGTTGCTTATATAGGATTAAAATTTTCTATAAAGTTGGAAGTGTGTGCTAGTGATGGCGCAGCTGAACATTGATCGCTAACGTATAGATTATGGCAGATCTGCTCAGTGGGTGTTGTCACGTGGTCGCTTCAAGTAGCTTGTGTTCGGCTCCCGATTGCGCGATAACAACTTCGTGGTGTTATCACGGCATCACGGATTTGTACCGCCTGCACGGTTGAGTCTTCACGTCGCTCCTCGAACTACCGCGATTTCCAAATTGGGGGGCAATCGAATAGGTCAGACGAGGTAATTTGTCGCTTCCATATACAGGCACTGCAGTTCGCAGTATGCCATTTTTTTAAAACGAGTTTAAAATTTAAACTATTTAAATTAAAACAGCAAGGGGTTTTATTATTTATTTTATCATTTTTTTACGTCAATCAATCGATTGTTTTAAATCAGGAATTTTTCATTATCAATTGCTCTCTATTTTTTTTTTAATTTGATGTGGAAATAAATTATTCAATAACTTGAGAATTCATATAAAAACGAGCAATGAAGCTTTCGTTATTTATTTATAAAATACAATGGAGATGTGAAATACCTAATGGATAATGATTGGTACAAAAGATTATTATAATAACTCATTGTAATTGTGAACAATTGAAGGCAATAAATATTCTACTGTAATTTTTATGTCTCATTTTTCTTCTGGGCTTCACTGTTTAGTTCTGAGGAAACCTGAATAAACATCGACTCCCAATTCCACACTTCGTCGGGCTCTTGAACGCTTTTCTCTGGGTACATCCTCTCCGTCAGAAGAGAGAGATTGACATCATCCAGGAATGCAAAGGAGGCATTTTTCAGTAAGTCCGTATCCAGCTCTTGATAAGCTGCCACGCGATTTCCTCCTCTTTATACCAATAAATATTAATCTCGTTATTAAATAGCTCGAGCGAATTTTTTATCGAATTTCTCATTGACTTTTGACTTACGAGGGGATCGCAGGGGCTTCTGTTAAATTCTCCTCGTGAAATTCCTCGGCGTCGGGGATTATTGGAATATCTAAAATCCATTCGTTTATTTAATTTTCTTTTATTTTATGTTATTCGTTCTTTTCATTACCGTCTATCGATTCTTCCCCGTTTGATTTTCGAGTTTTACTCCTGGAATTACATGAACCAAAATTTATTTATTTTCCATCGATAACGAATTTTGTTGAATTTTCTAAATCAATGCATAATAAATATTTTAACAAACAATTGCTTACTGTTCTGCGATGTGAGCAGATCTTCCTCTGGAATAAAATAAAAATAGAGGGATTATCCATGATTGTTTAAGAAATTTAATTGAAAAAAAAATTTTATTGTGAATTAAACGGCGGAAAATTTATTGCAGAATTTATCGAGAAGTTAAAAATATCATTTTGGCTGAATGTCGGACAATTTTACAACAAAATTTTTCTCGCCTAGATGAAATGAGGGATAAGTACTTAGCACTTTTCAACTCGTCACTCCATCCGGTCTTTCGGGTCCTAGGGGGTGCGACAGGTACCTGAATGGTTTTTCCAGATGTTCCAGAGGAGACTCCAGTGCCAGGACTCTCCAGGATGTCATCATCAAACCTTCCCTCATCCTGATTGACATTATGACCCGCTCTCCTCCCTAATCTCGGTATCAGCTGCTGCAAATAATTCTTATCACCAAGAATCGTTTTCAGGATTAAATGAAAATAATAAAAAACGAGGGGTAAAAATAAAAAAGAATATATCGCTATGAATTTTCGATTTACCTTTTTAGTCACCGGCTCCAGCTCATTGCCCCACTCCATGATGCCATAAACTTCAATTTTTTTTTTCGAAAAAACGAGAAATTCCGAGGAATTCAATCTATTTACATTATTGAGGTGCTTTTGATTTGTTTTAGATGCTCCATGGCAACTGCACAGGTGAATTTACCTGCGCACCTGCGTTTTCAGGTAAATCATCAAGTGCTGGCATCTCGTGACTTCCACGAAAATTCCAATTATTAAAAAATTACGCAAATCCTTTCGAAAACAGAAAAAAAAATGATACATCACGAAAATCTGGATAAAATCTATCACGAACAAACAGGCCATCACAAATTCCATTATAAAAAATTCGAAAGTAAAAAATTTTCTTCTCCAAAAATTTTGAAAAAAAAATTTCGCGCCTCCCTCTCATAAATGTTCTCCTTCCCCTCCTCCCCGCCAGATGTCGCCACCATCACATCCCCTACCCCCACCCCATTCAACAAAGAAACCTCAGATTCCACAGTTCCAGTTCCACAGTTCCAGGACAGAGTTCCCTCTGCCAGGGGGGGAAAGACAAGTGCCCAAGTTGTTCAAGTACCTATTAACCGAATACTTGCATTCTTCGGTCTCCAATCTCATCCATCGCAGCCTGAAAATCCCCGAAAAAAAAACGTGCGATTTTCCCCAAAAAAAAGTAATCCCAAAACAAAAATAAAATAAAAATCATACCATGTGTCGCCACGGGTGTGACTTGACGCGTATCCCGATCTCCCAATAACCAAATACTTGAAAATCATAATAAATAAATTGAAATAAATAAATAGTGACTAAGCCGGTGAGTGTAGTGGAGTTATAGGAAGATCGATCAAGATTTTGTGATAGTATTGTCATCAGTGAGTGAAATATTCTTGACAGGAGGATTAAGGGCCAAAGAACCCGGGGGCACACATAGGCGTGTCGTGTCTGTGTTGCGATATTACCGACGTACAATAGCTATTTCATTATTTTATCCGTCGTGGAAGTGAGCCCCTGGGGTGTGGCTCTCGAGGTGTTGGGATTTTTGGTGGCGATTATCCGTGATTTTTCTTTATTTTTCATCTTTTTTATTTTTCGGTGATTCGGGTTTATTTCACCCGTGTTCTGTGCGGGTGGTGGCTTCCAAAAGGTGGACAACTGGGGGGTGGGGATATTGGAGGGGTAGAGAGAGGTGGAGAACACGGGATTTTGTGGGAGAGACAGAGGGAGCGATAGTGGCGTATCAAGATGGCGCATAATTTGGCACCGAGTGTTAACTGCTCTCTGGATGACATCGACCTCAACGCACTGAAGGTATTTTCATTATTCGTTTTGGAGTACAGGGGGATCTCGGGGGGGTTGCACTCCCGGGGGATGTTTTTTCTGGGTCTTGGGGGGCTCGTGGAATTTTGCTATGCACCAAGTCCCATGTCTCATTTTTTGGGGTGAGGGATTTCAGGGATTTCCAGGGATTTCTTGGGATTTCTGGGAATTTTTTTGGGATTTCTTGGGATTTTTGGGACTTGAAGGGATCTAGGAGGTGAAGGGGTTATTGGGGGTTATTTTAAATAGAGTATTCACTGCTCTCTCGATGACATCGACTTCAATGTGCTCCAGGTATTCTCATGGATGATGTGAGGGTGATGGGTTTTTTTTTTTTGAGGTTTTGGAGTTTTGTGGGATTTTTGGGAGTGAGGGGAATGTAGGGGATGTTTTTGGGGTGAGGGGTTCAATGGATTTTCAGGGATTTTTAAGGGCTCCAGGGATCCTGAGGGTTCGGAGGTCGAGTCAATTATTAAATTGAATTTGACAGCTTAGTTCTGGCAAATGTGACAATTGTGATTACTCCGGGTCCTCGTGTTATCAGCTTTTTCGTTTTGATTGTCCCTCGTCACGTGAATTGTCTTGTTTGGGGCTTCTGAGATTACCGGGGGCAGGAGAGTAAATAAAAGACTGGAAATCAGGGGTTTCTCCGAGGGGAGTGATATCTCTAATTCTGGGTTTGTTTCAACCGAGAGTTTATTTGAGGATGATAGGATTTTTGGGTCTTGGATTATTTTTTGTACGGGTTTTTATTGTTACGGTCTGTGGATATGTAGGAGAGGAAAGGGAATTTAGTTTGGGGAATTGAAATTTCATTTTTTAAACACGAAATCCTCAGAGAAAAAAAAACTATAAATCTGAATGAAATTTAATGCCATGAATATTCTATAAAATCATAAATGACTGAAAGCATCGAATATTCAGGCAATTTTTCTGAATTAACAATTGATTATTCCATTGACAATTGTTATTTTATATTTATCTCAGCCCCTAAAATGGAAGTTGTCTTTGAAATATTAAAGAATTGGTGGGTTTTCACGAAATTTCTCGATAAAATTTATGTTAATTTATGTAGATCAATTCAAAAGGGACAAATTGAGAATTGAGATCTGTTTTAAAAAGAAAGAATTCTGACAGTGTAACAGAATTTTCAGGTTCGTGTAGTAGATGCATTACTAATCAGAATAGAACGCAGTCGAGCTAGAGAAAAAGTGTGGAGAGTTGTCTGACGCGTGTGCGTCATCAATATAAGAGTTTATGGAATGTCTTTCAAAAGCCCCGATGACTCGAGCCAATAACGTTTTTCAATGTATTCTATTTTCTATTCTTTCAGGATCCAGCAGGCATCTTCGAGCTCATTGAAGTCGTTGGAAATGGCACATACGGTCAAGTCTACAAGGTCTAGTCTTTAATTATTTTCGATAATCATTATTGTTACGCTCATCGCGTATTTTCACTTCCGCTCTTCCATTGGGGTGTGGATTTCAAATAGCACTGGGTAATGTTGCTATTGACGATTGTTGCAACATTATTTTTGAGATGGCTATTTTTTAACTGTCGTTTTTCGTTTTGACTTGATGCGTGGGATGTGGCCTGGCCGGTTTGGATTCAATGAATGTCACTGACATTTTCGCCGATTTGAAAATTTCATTGGGAGAGTGGAATATTGAGACAAGATTCTCGAAAGGGGTTTACATATTTTTCATTAATTTTCGAATTTTTAGAAATTAAATTCTGCGACTAAATTATTTAATTTGAGGGTGGATGCATATAGTGGAATTTTTCGAATTCACTTCCCCTACGACCTCATGCACGCGACTATCACGGACACTATATCTCAAAAACTATTGATTTTAGATAGAAACGCTAGGGGAATTTTTAGTAGATAATTAAATTTCTGAGGAAAACGGATTCTTGGTATTTTCACTCAAAATCAATGGTTGTGCGTCGAATTGAGATTGAAAATTGGACTTGCGTAATTTCAACATTTTTTTTTCCCTGAATTATTGAAAAAATATTTTTTACGCATTTGAAACATTTTACTATTGAGTTACACGGTGAAACGGCTGAAATAGTCGACGAATAATCGAATTATTGCCACCCAGATTCTCATTAAAAGTCCATTTTTCCCCCCGATAATTTACGAGTACCTTTTCCAACTCGAGTACCGATTTTTAATTAAGTTCGTGAAAAACTACCGAAGCATGACGGATTGTTAGCGACCACAGCAGCTGGAAATATTCAAGTTTATCCAATAGGGTACGCATCAGCGGTGAATCCCGAATGCCTGAAATTTTCCCAATAAAATGCAGAAATTCCCAGTCAGTCTTTTCCCTTTTGTTCTCGGGTGTTCATTCTTTATTGAAAAATAATTCAATGCAAGCCGGGGAAAAACAAACGGAAATGTCACACTGAGAGGGAAATCGTGATTATAATCAGAGGGAGAGAGACAACAGACGCACACAATTTCATGAGGAGACATGAACTCTAGGTTTTGTGGCAGAAATAGAGGAATAAATTATTGAGTGGGTGGTATTCCGCATGCCGGTCGTTTCCTTCTTTCAATATTCCAATAATTCAAATATTTGAATATCCATTAAGATGATTGCGAAATTGGAAATATTCTGACAGTTAATTATTTGATAATTCTGTAGTGATGGACGAGCTCAATATTTTTTTTTTCTTTAATATTTATATTTTTGATTATGTGGACTTTATGGAATTTATTGAATGGATTCCGTTTACCTGGAATTTGAGAACCTGTCATTTAGTGAATGCCTCTTGATACTGTCTCAGAGTTTTCCCACACCTTCGTCTTTCCTCTTTTCTGGCTATATATTTTTTCTCCCTTTTTCCCTCTTTTTACCCTCGTTGTACTCGAGACGTCAAGTTCGCCGACGAGAGGATCCTCAAACGAATACTGTTCTATTTCCGGATTCTGTCACAAAGCGAGAGGGATTTCAGTCTTTTTTTAACCTTCTCTCATTCAGAAAAGATGGAAAAATATAGTTTATGGGTTTCACCGGTTTCATTGATGAAAAAAATTGCAAGCGCTTTACGATTAATCAATATCGATTCCACTTTTGTCTCTTAGAGATCCTTGCAATAAATCATTTTTGCGTTGAAACATTCCAAAAAGTTTCTGCCCTTTTTTTGAAAATACCAATGAATTATTTAATAGTCAGAATAAAGAAAAATAAAAATAGGGAATTTTTCAATTCGATTACAACTGAATGGTAGAGTCCAGTATTTGATTGATTTTCAGATTATTGAAGATAAAATTTCTGTCACTCGTGTGAAGATTATTCCATGAGAGTTCAATTATTTTTCTAATGTGCAGCAAAAGAGGAAAGAGAGAACAATCCCAAAAATAGAAGAGAATGTGTCTGGGGAGTCACGACATTAATGCATTCTCACGTGTTTCTGAAAAAAATTCCTGTCAAGTCCGAATAATTGTAGGTGATGGTGATTCACCTTGAAAAAATTCTGCCTTGCACATTCGTCCTTGTTGCTGAGGAGGAAGGGTACACAGTTTGCCATTACCCTTGTGGGTAAAACGGTATTTCCTCGAGTACACGTTCACCACATTCGCATTGCAGAATTTTTACTCATATTACTCGTTGAAAAATTGAAATCCATTCATCAACTTCATGAACTCCAATTTTTATTTTCGATATGACGATTTTAAACCATAAATTATTTATTAAAGAATAATTTCTATGGTCATCTTAAGAATTTGTAATCCTAATAACCTTTTAATAATTAATTACTCCAATTAAATTATCAATTTCTCATTTTTCCACGAAAGCCGGTGAAATTACGCAATTAATAGAATTAATTAATCCAATTACTCAATCAGACAATCTATGCGTTGATTATAATTAACTCACGCCAACCATCAACTGAACCGTCAATCATAATTTAATTATAATCAATCCAATTAAATTGTGTCAACGTAATAGTCATTCTTTCACTAAATTTTCTCCTCGTAGAAGAACCAGAAATTGCACAAAGTTTTAAGAGTGGCCAATAGGTCTAAGACAGGAAGAGAAAAATTCTCAGCGAAGAGGATGAGGTATTTTCAAGGTTGAGAGAGAATAAGTCTCGATGCGTGGGCGAGTAAGAGGTACTGTTTCCCAGGAAACAGTCGGCATGGATCCAAGAGAGATCGGCAATGAGAAAATTCGTCTCGAAATTATTGCAAATCTCTCTCCATCTCTTCGTTAAATTTTATCTCCACTGATGAAAACAAAGCGCACATGTGTGCCAAAATAATGGAGTCACTGACCCCAGCCTATCCGGTCTATTAAAACTAATGATTGTTCTCAACGCCTGAAAGAAGGGTAAAACCGTGGGATTTTATCATTTTCTCCTCTGAATTTTTGTCAATTGGCTCCCACTTAAATCAACCATTGCCCTATTTTTCTGATTCATTCCCCTAATTTATCATTTCAATATTTCCCATAATTGTTGTTACAATAAAAATAAAATACCGAAATAATGAAGAGCGAGGGGAAAAATCCAATGGATTAATTGCTGGGATTTAATTTATAGTGAGAGGTCGGAATTAATCAGCTCGTTGATAAAAACCTCTGGGAAATGGATGTATGACCCCATGCCATGTGTGCATGTGTAATATATTGTCTCCAAGTTGAATGCATTGAAATGACGGATCATAATACGAGAAAATGTAAGTGGATATGGGTGAATGTGTGTGTATCAACGAGTATGTAAACTGTTGTTACTCGAGATGTTTCAAATACACCACGAAACCGCACTCGGTGTCATCGGCCTTTACCCACTCAAACATACACACGTGGTCCATTATTTTTTTTTTAATTTCTTTCATTTTTTATTCTACATCTCATCCTCTTATGCCCCCAGAGAGTTTCACGTTAATGCAACATCAAAGAGTTGATAATTTTTTTTATTTATATTCATTTTATCAAACGATTCTTAATCTTTGCGTAATATCTGGTGAATTGTCATCTTTTTAGATTGTAGTCTTTCGAATTTAATGAATGGGCCGTTATCATTTTCCCACGTTTTATTTACTTATCTCAGTGTTTTTGCACACATCGGCGCACCTGAGATACGAAAATTAACAAAACGAGTCAAGTGAAAGGTGAAGAAGCGTAGGCAGGGTAATACCAGCCGTCGAATATCGGCTTTCATTCAAGATAAAACTGACAACAACGAAATGCATGAGAACTTTGTTACCACAAAAAAAGAAAACAGCTAAGATTCCTCAAACGGAGCAATTGTTAATCACTGATAACTCGAGTTCGGTAGAGTGTAAATCATGATATTCTCGTCACATTGAATATATTTTTCGAGGTTTTCAAATGACACCTGACTCATCAAAATCGGGCCATTAGTTCACGACATACGAGCCATTGAAGAATGCCTACTTCACCTTTTCCTATTACAACAATTAAATGTTAGTGTGACACCATTAGCGGAAACGAGTTCCCATTTTTTAAACTCATTTAAACTCAATTTCCGTTTGACAGTGCACATTTTTATCTATGATAAGACTCATGGATTTTATCCACACCGATAATGGAAAACGAATGGAAGAGCTTTATCTCAAGATTTCCTCTTGCTGATGGAAAAATTTAATTGCAAAGATAATTTTTTATTCAAAATATCACGATGAACTGGGAATTCTCTCCATTCGTATGAGACCGTGAAAATAAAAATGTGAAATATCTAGAGATTGATAAATTTTTTTTTTCAAAATGATCTTTTAACTTTTTGTTTACAGGGCCGACACACCAAGACCGGCCAGCTGGCAGCCATTAAAGTTATGGACGTCACGGAGGTGAGCATCTTGACTCAGAATCGATAGTACAGCTGTCGATAAACCCTTTCACCATTTTTTATCACATTTTTTTCATGAATGGGCAGCTATTTAGACAGTTTAGTCCCATGGGGATTTTATTATCCTCCTAAAATACCCAGAGGAAGAAAATTTCCTCGACGAAGAATGATTTTTACGAAATCCCCATTCAATTTTTATATCAATTTTTATTAAACTCAATTAAAATCATTCACACTAAATATAATATCGAGTGATTTTTAGGTTTCCATGCGTTTATGCAATGATTTAGTGTGAAAAATAACTTTTATGCTCACATCTTTGGTGTAATATCTGCGGCTAGGTAATCGTTGGTACATTCCCCTTTTTTCTTCTTCGGAGAGAGAAAGGAATAGGTGTCAGGGTAATTTATGCTTTTTGTGGAAATTACATGACTTTATTCTTTGAATCCGGGATAACGAGGGTGTTGCGTCAATAAAATCGAGACAATTCCTCGCATTGTAGCTCGTTATCTGATAGATTACTCATACCCCGACGGAGGAATTTCTCGGAACCCCATGACTGACTCCGTCATCACTGATTACCGAATATCTCCTTCAAAGCCCGTAATTACTACACGATTGTCAAAGATAATTTTTTTCTGAGTCAATTGACAATGGGATTTTTATAATTGAACGCGTGTGGCCGAACGGAAGTGCTTCTAATACTAATTTTAATCGTCGGATAAGTCGTAGGATTACGCATTAACTGCGTTTGATATAACGGCTTGGAACTTGTAAAGTTCTTTCTCCTTCTAATCCGAAACGCCCGAGATAATCTTAATTCTACTTACCTACTTAACGACTGATACACAACGCCTCGTAGACCCATCGGTTTTTTTTTCCCCGGGGTTTTCTATCCGTTTGATAATGAGGCGAAAGAAGAAAAAAAAACATTCCTTAAAATTACTCACACCATATGTCCATTATTCACGTTCCATTAAACCTGAATTAATAAAATTGCTGTTTTGTTACGCCAGGACGAGGAGGAGGAGATTAAGCTAGAAATAAACGTCCTCAAGAAGGTGAGTCATGCTACTATTTATTTACATTTTATTCAATACCTGCAATTAATTTTCCTTCATTAATTTTTATGTTGTCATCGCATGAAGGGTGCCATTTTACTTGCGCTTTTGGTGCGAGCTATTTTAAAATGGCGGCGCCTCACCTCGCATTTTTAAATGATCATAAAAATTGTTTATCCTCTTCAAATATTTATCGATTGACGTCATTCAGTTCCTGGGCACTGAACAATTTTTTTATTTTCATATACGGATGAAAAATCGGCGACTTCAATGGATATTATTCATGTTTATTTTCAGTATTCAAATCACCGGAATATTGCCACATATTATGGAGCATTCGTCAAGAAGTCACCACCGGGGAAAGATGACCAATTGTGGTTGGTCATGGAATATTGTGGTGCTGGGTCCGTTACAGATCTCGTTAAATCGACAAAGGGACAGAGCCTTAAAGAAGAGTGGATTGCTTATATCTCGAGAGAGATACTCAGAGGACTCAGTTACCTCCACAGTAACAAAGTTATTCACAGGGACATCAAGGGACAGAACGTACTCTTGACCGACAATGCCGAAGTTAAACTTGGTAAGATGCTTTTAATAATCATCGAATTATCTCAGTTATTCCCTCATACGGAATAAATTCCGAAAGAATGTTTTTAATGAACATTTTTTATCAATCACGAACAGTGGATTTCGGTGTATCTGCACAATTGGACCGTACGATTGGACGTAGAAACACGTTCATTGGTACCCCATACTGGATGGCACCTGAAGTGATAGCTTGTGACGAAAATCCAGATGCCACATACGACAACAGAAGTGATCTTTGGTCACTGGGTATTACTGCATTGGAAATGGCAGAGTCACAGCCTCCCCTCTGTGATCTACATCCCATGAGAGTAAGTGGAGTCATTCTCCAGCAAGTTTCAAACGGTTCGACCTCATTCCAGGATAAAAACAGAGAAAAATAATGACGACTTCATGATTCGAGATTTTTTCTTTCCGATTGATGAAGCAGTTTTTATTTTCTTCGAATCCGTCGATTGCCTGGCTATTTCATTGAGTGATTAGAAAGCTCGGGCATTCCAGGAATTTTGGGGATAATTGAATGAATTATTTTAACAGGCGCTCTTCTTGATTCCACGTAATACACCACCAAGGCTGAAATCGAAGAAGTGGGCGAAAAAATTTCAGGGATTCATTGAAACGGTCCTGGTGAAGGACTATCATCAGCGGCCTTATACGGAACAACTACTGAAGCATCCATTCATCCGGGACCAACCAACAGAGCGTCAAGTTAGGATACAGCTCAAAGACCATATCGATCGTTGCAAGAAACGTAAACAGGAGAAAGGTAAGGGTAAGACTGAATCGTATCATTTTTTATTCATTTATTTTTTTCACCTTTCAAGTTCAATCATAAATTCAATTGATTAATTTATACTATCAAAATTTTTTACTCTGATGGAAAGACACTTAAACGGGAAAATATTATCTTTAGAACAAGAGAAAAAAAATTATGACCTCATTTCTCACGCTTCTGAGAGTTACCACTTATATACAAAATTATCGTCGATCAATTTTTTTTTCTGGCTACTTTGAATTTCTTTTCCTCCATATTTGACGAGTCGTTTGAATTCGATTTGAGCTACTTCAAGATGCGATAAATTTTACCTCAAGTAGACTAAAAAAATATTTATCACTCTTGCGCTGGTTTCCATTTTTTTATGATGAAAGCTACTAGTAAAAGTAGAATTCCGTTATATTGGTTACCTTTCCTCAATTTCTTTTTTCGCGTATCTTTCGGTTTTCTTATTCTACTACCCCCGGGCTACAGAATGTAAACAATTCCTTTCGATCGGTGATTAATTGAATTCCAGGTGAAATAAAGTCGAAAAATAAATCGAACGGGTGAAATACAGCATTCAATTTATTTTAACATTCGATAAATTAAATGTGAAATTTTCATAAGTGACGCAACGAGTTATGCAATTCGACATATTGACAGCTCATCATAAATCCTTAAACATTATTGCCACTCTCACTTTCCTCAATATTTGTCAATGCAATGTGCCTTTACCTCGACAGAACGTGACGACTACAGGTACAGTGGAAGTGAAAACGAGGATGACGAGCCAGCCCTCGCAGGTGAGCCCTCGTCAATCGTCCAGGCACCTGGTGGCGACACACTCCGTCGTAATTTCCAGCAGATCCAGGAGGGAAGGACATTGACACAAGATATTCCCCAGCCACCACATTCGGGTAAAGATAAACAAGGAGGTAGAGGCCATCGTGAGATCCCAGAGCCAGGACCACCCTCCAGACCTGCTATTCCTCACAGACTCATTGGTGAGAAATCGAGGATGTGTCCCTGAATTTTTTTTTATACTTCTAATTACCATGGAATAATTACTAATGTCTGAATTTGAATAATAGAGCCACAGCCACCATCGCGGCCGCTGCCTCCAACACCACGTGATGATCCAAGACAGCCGCACAAAGTCTCAACTCCACCATCGAACCACCACTCAGCTGCCAATTCCAGTGGCGTTGGAAGTGGTGGTTCAGGTGGACAGCCACCACAAAGAAACAGTCACGTTTTCAAGCCCATGGTACGCACTTTTGTCGATTTAAACCATTGAAATTGTTGTTATTACGTCGACTATGGATGGAACAAGTGCTCAAGGCCAATAATCGCTGTTAACGCGTCACAGCACGTGTAGAGTCCTTCATAGTTATCTCTCCATCCCTCAACTCTATTCTGCTGGAACAACTGCAGAAACTGCTGTAGCATTCGAGTGAATTCACTTATCTCGACTCTGTCCTTCAAACATCTATCACTTTTTTTTTTTACAGTACACGTTGCAGTATTCAACGAGATCAGATTTTTTTTTGTCATGGAAATTAAGGATATAGGTATTTTGAATTATCGCGGTATCAATATTTGATCTCTTTGAATATAATTTTTACACTAGATGTTATAGCTAAACTGCAATAAATGCACGATTCGAAAGGTATCTATTCTCTTGGCGTTATAATTGGCGTTATGCACGCATTAAACTAGGCAGATGATGGCTAATTAGACCTGAAATGAATACGAAGGAAATTCTAGTGTCACTCGAAAATTTTTGTTTCGGAAATACATTTTTAAATTGATCTCATAGCTCGAGTTTAAAATTTGGAGATTGAATTGAAATCGAGACCTAGAATTTTCTCAACAACAAATATAGATAAATCAAACTTCTACACTCCTCACGTTTTCAAAATTTCCGGAATGTATTTGGTTTTTGTTTTTCTTTTTCCATGTTCACACGTACTGTAGCTGCCACCGAGGAGGCCAGAGGTAAGAGAAACACACACACCCACCACCATTTTCCTATCACTTGAATAATTCAATGAATCACGTATTTAACAAGTAAATTTCACCCAATAAAAGGGCTAAAATTCCGTGCATGCGACTTAATGTGGGGTTTTACGTAGCTCTTAACTGTTTGTGAAACAGCTAAGGATACTGTACATATGGGTAACCTATCGCTTTAACGCTTTATTCTATTAGATAATGAAGACGGCTTCTTACTCGTTGCTATACTCATCTGATTGATTACCAATATTCTCCAGTGACATTTAGAAATGTTTATTAATGCGTTGCGAGAAAACGTCACAGGTGCTGACAATCATTACGTCAATTATAAAATGCACAACACGGTTGGGCATTCATCGATAATTTTCACATGCTTCAATCAGCTTTCATTGCTTTTAGGGATTGATTCAGTAATTGAGTGGAAATTGATTTTATACAATTCTTTTCTCAACAAATACTTTAATTGAAAAATTCGACTTGGTCAATAAATAATTGATGGTAAAAATTGACTTCAAGATTTTCGGATGAGGTGTCAATTGTCTTGAGTCAATCAAATAATTATTGATTATATTCCACTTAAGAACTGATCAGCTTACTCGTGGTTAGTTTGAAATTGATTAATCCTGTAATTGGAGAAGGTTTTGAGGAAAAAAAATGGCACAAAGTGACTAACGGGGTATTTTGTACGTGTGGCGCGTTGGGTGGTAGGACTTGGACATGCTGGCTGCTCAACTCAACGAGCTTGGTGTGTCACAGGGCCCTGAGGCCCCGCCAAGGCCCAACAGGCAACACAAGAGCCCAGCCCCGGTACAAACGTCAAATGTCACCACTAGCCACTCGGCCCAACCAGCCAATAATGAACAGAACAACAAACAGATGCCACAATCCTCCAGTATTCTCGATCAAGTAAGACGATCAATAAGAGAGATTACTGAGAAAAGATTCTATTAAAATTACCAAATTTTAGAGAGAAGCATCTGTTAAAAGTAATTATTGAATCGATATAATTATTGAAGCTCCAACACGTACATTTTATTGAACTTTACTTCACTCGTGGATTCCGTTTTTACGTGGATTTTTCAGGCTTTTTCAAATGGTGATTTTTATTGAATTTTTCTCTGCGTAATAATGGAGACATTTTTATTTTCTTTTAAATAGAGTACAGAGTTAGGGCAGGATCTCGTCTAACTCTTCACAAGCACCCCCTTTAGTTTTGGTTGTCTTTGGGGAATTCGTTGAGTTTTTTTCCTCTACTTTTGCTTTCCTTTCTCGATTTTTAAACTATTTAGGATAGAGCGTTAAGAGGGAAAACCGACGTGTGGATGTAGATTGCAGTTGTAAATTGAATTATCGTTGGTTTATATTTTTGAATGGTGCAATTGTGAAATGAATTTTCAATGGTTTTTCAGGCACTATCCGTCGAGAGTGACAGTGATGATGATTTCGAGGATGCAACTGGAAACAATGCAAGAAACGATGGAACATTACTCGCCAGTGATCCACCAAAGCCTCTGTAAGTTTTGATAGTTTGTTGCCATTCATTGTTGGTAAAAATCGATGGATTCATCCATTGTCATCTTTCATTTTTAATCACTCCTGCATCTCTACCATTGTCTCATCGACTGACCCAAATGGAAACGACCATCAATTCATCGTTTGTCATCCTCATCACTTTTTACTACTGGGATACCATCCAGCCCTGAATTTTCTCCTTTCAGACCGTCTTCAGATTCATCTTCTTCGTCCTCCCACAATGCACAAAATCACCATGAAGGTAAGCTCAATGGTTTCTTTAAAACGAAAGAAATATTACGAAATATATAAGCACTGATTCCACATTTTCTCGAAATGTGATATTCAGTCGAGAATTCATTTTGATTCACGGAATATCTCCATTTTTGAGGATTGAAAATTCTTTGAAATAAATAAATAATATCGTCCAGGTGGTGCACCCAATCGACCATTACCACCGACACCAGATGAAGAGGAATCAGGAGATCGAACACTAGTCATGAAACGAGTAAGTACAAATCCATTTAAAATCACACGTTAAGTATCTGGAATAAAATTAGTGCAAGAGAACGATATGTAGTATTCCACATTGTCAATCTGGCCATCCGTAATCTGCATTGTATTGCACTTATGCCGTGGATACCCAATATTGTGTACGTATTACTGTATGATTCCTCAAATCATTCAGATTATCGTTAGAGTACGCTAAATGGTCCTCTAGTCCACATCTTAAATAATTGAGACAATTTTTCATCTTCAACTCTGAAAAAATTGTCTTGATTTACGAATTAACGAGACTAATTAAGGAAATTGCGAATTGTCGAGGTGACGCTGGCATTTTCACGAACCGCATGAGGGAAATTCGATAATTAAATGAGTAAGGCAAATATTTCACCGAGAATGAGAATAATCAATAATCTTACCGAAAAATTGATTGAAGGTATACTTTTAGAGTAGAAATATTTTCTTATTACATTTAATTACCAATTAATGATCTGGGGAAGGGAAAAATGCTTTGGAATTTTCCCATTTGTCGCCTGCTGTCATGACCCCTGCTCGGCCCTTAAATGTTAGCACACCGCTGTATCGTGCATCAAAAACCCTAAAATTCAGTAGTTAATCTCAGCAACAATGAATTTTTCATATTAAAAAATATGTTGAAACTCGAGAAAGTGAAAGTTCAATGGTTCCTCCGTATTACGCTTTTCTCTTTCAACTGAATTGAGTGTCCGAAGGTTTTGAGGGCTGATAATGACAGAAATTACTGGCTAATTAACAACTAGAGACTTTATGTGTCTAATGGGTTATTCCACTTCAATTTACAATAAAAAATTGAAAATAATCCCGAGCGATGACGATGGGCTACAGATACTCAACAATCTCTTCACCACACGTTCCCTCAAAGTTCTCCCATTACACCTCAAAACTTTCGGCTGACTCGATCTCATCACCAATTCATTGAGTAGTTTTGCGTAACTCACCTCAACTGGTTGCTTTCCCAGTCCGAAATTGCTCGTTTCAAGGTGGAAAAACCCCTGAAAATTTCACCCCGAGTTACTGAATTAATACAGCCCCAGAAAATCATCCCCCCACGAGCAGTAGCCCTCGACCATTCGTAATTACCCACCCCAATAAGAATGAAAAACCTCTCATACATATAGTCACCACATCGCATTATAAACTTCGACGTATCGTTTTTTTTTTCTTTGTTTTATCACTGTTTCATTTCCCGACCATTCGATACCATCGCAATACACTCAAACTCAAAAAAAAAACTCATAATTTAAAAACGTAATGCAACAATCAAAACAATAAACGTAGAAACTTAGTAAAAATGATGAGAAAACAAGCCCGAACCGTCGCTCCGAGATTGATGAGCAATTGTTGCTCAAGGAGTGGGATTTCACACGGTTCTTCCAAGGGTTTAACGAAAGGTTGGATAAAATGAAACAGGAGGTGACTGGCAAGGAGGAGAGTGCAAAATCAACGGAGAGAACCCTGAAGAGATACGATTTATCATCGAGAAGGAAAACCGAGCAAATTGGTGGGCACAGTGGACAGAGGAGTGCTCAGAAATCATCGGCTAGTGGTCAAACATCGGGGCAATTAAAATCTATACATCGTAGACAAGAGTCAGATTCAAAATTGGCAAATTCAAGTGCATTTGCCAGAGCATTCAGGCGTGAAAATTCCGATTTCTTTCCCTCGACGAGGCATTCGGCTTATTTACAAAAATCCGAGCCGAGATCATCGATATTTGCAAGTGGAAATAGACGTGGCAGTGAAATATCAGTTGCTGGTATAAGTGGAAAGAAAGGTAGTGGATTGTCATCGGGTGAGCCAGTACTTACTGATTTTTCATTTGGTCGTGAGCCACCCCAGCGACCTAGACGTGAAAAAACCGAGAGTGAAATTGTTTTTGGAAATAGACAGCAGGATTATTTGAGGGAGCGTGAGGCTAGGTTATTCAGAAATGATGATAATAGGAGGAGAAGTTTTAAACCGTTGGATTCGACGTCGGATGATGGAACAATTAAGTCAACAGCTAGTACAACAGCTAGTGAATACAGTCCAGTCATAACTCAGGTCAGTCTTGAGAGGAGAGAATAGATAAACAATATCGTACTAAAGACTGCCTGTTTCTCCATTTGTCAGAGCTCCTTGTTCCCATGTTTTAGGTTTTTATTTATTTCATAACTAAAGACATTAACTGCATCTGGAGATCATTAGAGTTATTGTTTGTTCAGACTATATCCAACGATTTGACTAATTTATTTTTCTTCCTCATTTATTCTCAGTTAGATATAGATTTAATCAGAGAACATTATAGATTTTTTTAGAGGTCTAATCACTGCTCTAGCTCTTCCATTAATTGAATAAAATATTATGTAGGCGTGTAATAATGCTCAATTGATTCCATGATGAGAATTCATTTTATTAGAATTTTTAGAGGTTCGCAAGTCGATTAAAACTTTAGACAACTTTAGATTTTTTCAATCTGTCATAGAATTTCAGTCGTATTACAATAACTCTGAGTCGATGGAGATAAATTACGTTAATGCATTTCCACGGACTTTCTCCTTTTTCAAACAATTTGAACATACGCTTCAACTATTCCTTCCCTCTGCAAATATAGAATCAATTTACCACTCGAATTATCCGGGAATATTCATTTGGCTTACGGGTCTGATATGAAATTATTCCTGAAAAGATTTATTGGAAAGGTCAATCTATTTTCAAAATTTTTTTTGGAGATGCACCAATTGGAAATTCCACTAGATTAACTGATTCAATTAAACCGTGAAATTATTTAAGATACAATATGTAGAATATTGCAGGTGTCCCTTTATATTTCGAGAATCAACAATTTCAGGCCAATGAAAATTAATTTCGGTAATGCATTTTCTCATGTACTTTCTGCTTCTACAGATTATTTTCTTTCCATATCCCTTCTCCCACGCATATATCAGCTTTTAAATAATTACTGAATACTCAGACTAATTGAATTGCGGATCTGCTATTATTATGAAAATGATGAAAATGAAAAATGTGCCACTTGAAAATAAATGACTTCATGCATTTTCCAGTGGGAATGATTTATTAATTTCTTGAAAATTTCACTTGAACTTTTTTTAACTTAACTATATTAAATCATCATTTATCCAGAAATAACGACTTCATTCGCTGAGAGCTCTGAAATCAATTACCAATTATTCAAATACTGATAATAATCATATCAGATCCGCGTATCAGTGGATTAATTACAGCTCTCACGAGTGCCTAATGATCGCCAAACGTTTTCTCAATAATTCGAGTGTGAAAATTACCCTGACTGCTGAATAAATCCCCGATTAATCCGAATCTCCCGTAATATCTCTCGCAACGGGGACAAAATGTTTTTGTTATAAAAAATTATTTGAATATCAAAAAGAAATTCGCAGTGTTTAAAATAAATAAATACTCTTGTGAATTTGACAACTTGTCGATCAAGACATTTTTTTTTAACAATAAACATTTCCCCGTCCAATTTTCCACCCCGACGATTTACCCTCTTCAAACATTAATTTACCCTTTCCATCTCACTTTATTTCAATTCATACAAGCCACCACTACAATTCCTCAGCAAGACCATTCACAATCATAAAAATACCCGACGAATCCCAGAATTTTGCTTGAAACCTCTCCAATAGTAAAAAAAAATTACCAACTCTCAATTCATAAAACATTCACGAAAGCCCCATCCGCAATAAATGCTCCCAGACCTGTTGTGCTGTACGAGGGATGTGTGTTATTTTTTTTTTAATGAAATTCTCGCTTTTCTGCTGAATTCCATAAACCAACTCTACTAACTGACCCTTGACGATAGAACAAACAAGGACAAATGCTCGCACGAAAAAAAAAAACATAAATCCCATCCAAAATCGAAAAATGCTGATCTTGCGATATAGACGAAATCATCTAGATTCGCTTGGATTGCCATTTGTAACTCCACAAGGGAATCACTGCATTAAAAAGAAATCGCCGCTAGAAAATCATAAGCCAAAAGCATTGAACTGACATTAACAATCATTTTGTGTGTGTCTTGTGTCTAACAATAAATAAAATGGTATCTGAAATAAATTCTCACGTCTGCTGAAGCGTGCATGAAAAATCGTCTCAAGGGAAATGAATAAAGACGGAATTTGAGATAAATAAGAATAAAAAGGGAATAATAAATCCTTTTATCGCAATAAAAACGTAAAACGATATTGGATTGAGGAGAAGGAACAAAGAGGATGATTATGGACTTTTTTGTCAAGTGAAATGGTGTGAGAAAGTGAGAGAGAAAATAGTAATAAGGATTGCAATGGAATGGAAAGGAATTAGGAATCCTTTTGTGATAAAAGGGGATTTTCTTCCTCGATTGAGGACGCACTTCATAAAATCCGACGAAATGAGAGAACAAATGATAGAAAAGAAATATTAAATGTGAGAATACGAGGATTGGGACCATTGCATGATTTGCTTCATTGTATGTACAGAATGTGCCATTTTTATCGATTTTTATTTAGTACCCTTTCATCGTTTTCTCGATGGGAAGAAATGTTTTCTCATTCTGGGTTGTCTTCTTGTTTTTGTGTTTACTGTGGCATGAGATCTTTAAATCGAGGACTTTATCCATTTTTCTCATTGAAACTGAAAGTTGGAACAGATGATTATCGAAATTTATGAATTATATCCTGATTCGATTTTCAATTTTCGTCTAGACGATGTCATTTCAACAATTAATTTAATTATAAATTCAAACCAGTCCAGAACGACAATGCATTATTTTTCAATCGTTCCTCCGAATAATTGTCATCCTCCGGGTTAATTGAAATTGTACCGGGAGATTTCAATACACATCTACATTTCAAACGATTCAAACAAGAAAAAAAAATTGAAAACTCTTTTTTAAACAAAACGTTACGTGCATTTTCTGCATGCAGAACTGCACGCGCATCAATTTGCATGACGTACAGGTGTGGAAAAAACGTACCGAAAAAAAAAAGAGTGAAGGAGAAAACGTTGGAAAAAAAATTGTTACATCGTATTGAATGGAGAGGTCTGTGCTGTTCGAATGGATTGAATTTTTTATTTCATTTTTTTTTTAATACGTCACGTACCACCAGCGTCACTTTGTGACACTTCAAAGATTGCATCGCCTATTATGTAGCTACGATTCACCGCTGCTCCTCCATGTTTTTATATTTTAATATTTTTTTTACCCCCTCTCTTTTCATCAGTGTAATGACATTTTTTTTTTGTGTGTAATCAAGCATCCGCCTGCTCATTGTGCTTTGTAATTTCATTGTTTGTTTTCAGCTTCGATTTCTGATGGTATTGATTGTTTCAGGGTGATCGTATCGAATGCGTTCGTAATTCTTTCGTAATTCTTTTGTAATTCTTTCGTAATTATTTCATAATTACATTCGATACTGTCACCTCAAATCGCCAATGATAAAACCAAAAATCAAATGATACTATTTCATTGTACCAATTTTATGATTATTCCATTAATTATATAAAACTCGGATGTTGGGTACATCTCTACGAAACTTGGAAGATTACCCCAGTGCCTCAGTCCACAAAAGTTGAAAAAAAAAGAATAATAAAACCATGAAATATTCATTTCAATCTAACCCACAAAATACATATTCGAAAACTTTTCCACCAAGTAGATGAAAACTTTGTTAACTCAACCGCAATCCCAGTATTTTCTTTCATTCTGGCCATTTTTCTTACCCAGAAAGTCTCGTAAATATGACATTCGGAGTCATTGGCAATTTCCCTTCTCATTACTCTCCCGTATTCAATGTTTCGTAAATTTCATAATCTTCAACCGAAAGAAGTTACACCACCCTGAACTATTAATTCGCATATTGAATTGATATATTTTATCAACATGAATTTAACATTTCCAGAATCGTGATGGTGAGCGTGGAAGAAGTGGAGGAAGTGATTTCCAGAGATCAGACTCATCCCCCGGCTCACGACCTAGCTCAGTGCTACCAGATTTATTGACCTCGTCGCCAGGTCAACGACAGGACAAGTCAACCAGTGAAGAGGTCAGACATTTCGATTATTTCTCTCTATTTCTCGTTTATCATGTGTCCAGCAGTTACTGGCTATTTTCACCACTTTATCATCGACACTTGAATGCGAAACCAAACGATTATTTCACTTTTGTATCTTTTACTGTTGGTTCAGAGTTGAGAGTTTGGAAATTAATTCCAACAGTGTTTCAGCAGTTTGAGGTACTTCCTGTGGACAATTTTCAACGGATGTTTGGGTTCAATGTGGAGATAGGATGGTGGAAAAGCGCGGTATTGGAATTACAGTATGAATTTTGGTAATCATGACTTTATGAAAGGACTCGGTATGAATATCTCGGGAACAGGGGAAATCTAATTTAATGGTCAGTCTATACTCGAAATTTTACAATGGATTTATAAATGATTTGATCAAAGAATATTTATTAATGATTTAAAATGATAATGACTAGCTGCAAATGCAGACGACTCCAACGGACAAAAGATTCATTAATTCCAGTTAATGCCAATTAATTCCAATAATTAATCCCAACGATAAATTCCCCACCCCTTGATACCGCCAGGTTGCCATCGATTCCTTGAAACCCCAATTTCCCCAAAACAAAGGAAAAATCCACCTGGCAATTCTGGACATTCAAGAAAAAACGAGAAGCACTGAAAACTCGCATCGATCACTCCCAGGTCAATATCCCTATTGCATTTCGTATGATTGGAAATATAGCAGTCCGTTTTCCTGAAATAAACGCATCGAGTCCTTCAGAGAGTCCAATAAACGCCGAAAAAGATCGATATCACGAGCAATATCTCTCCCCAAAAAGAGTCAAAGCCAGAGAATGAAAAAAGCCTATGAAAAATTGCCTGACAGAATTAAAAAATAAATGTATACGAATCAGATAAACTACAAAATTAGCCAGCAACTCCCGTTATCGTGCCTGAATTCTCGTACGTGTGTGAAAAATAATGAAGTTGAAGTCTGTATCAATTAAAAAATTTCACTCGTGAAGGTTGAGAAAAAAAAAAAGAGCATAAAAAACGCTTTAATGTGTTCGTACTCGTATCTTGGGGCAATAAAAGTGTATCACGATGAGATTGATAAGGGCCATCCAAGGCTCTTCCAGCGTTATTTCTCCTCCTTTTTTGAAGCCATAAAAGGATGGGAAATACGAGACCCAGACTATTTCTTTGGTACCGTACCTAGCCTAGCAAATGCTTTGAATCGTAATCGTTTTATTTTCAATGTATTTCTTCATTTATTTTGTTCATTCGACTTATCATTTTTATTTATACTCTCGTTTTTCATTCAGAGATACATTCACCCTTCCATTATTTTACATTGTGTTTGCATACGCATCACTATCACTCATTTTACATGTAAGAAAAAGGGAGAAAGAAACTGAAAAATATTGTGGAACAATACGAGGAGAGAAAGCGGTTTTCATTGTCGTTTCTTTCTGCCTTTCATTCGTATCTCCCTTTTCTCCCCCCCTCAACCCCTCGTTCACCCTTGAGTTACTTCAATATTGCCCCCATTTTTCCATTTTATTTTTCATCAACATATACATAAGTATTTGAATAGTGGAATCCCCCATGTCTCCAGGAAATGGAGAAATATGATACAATGACTCCTGTTTCATATGGAGTATTTTCACTTGAGGAAAAATCTAGCAAGATGAGAAATGCAGCCTGAGAAAGTCCAGAGTATTACAGACTTTGCGATGGCCAACTGTAGGATAGTACTATTGCTTTTGGATTTTTATTGAAAGAGAAATTATTACTGGACATGATTGCTTGCCAGTGGTCATTTCTCTCACACATATCAAATGGGATAATGTACAAATTATGAATACGAATTAGCGATAAATTTTTAGCTGACCCATTAAAATTCATTTGAACAAGTGTGTCCTCTCAATTTCGTTGAGCAATTTTTTAAATATATCAAAACGTGACTAATTGAGGATTATGTTGTGTGTTGTGGGACACGCGGGAGCTCTAACTTGAACGCCAGGGCCCTATCTACTGACCACCCCAATCCCAATACTAATTGCAATGTAAGTATTTATCCATCTACATCAGATCAGTGTCGCTTCCGTCTTTAACTCTCTTATAAAACAATTCAGAAAGAATGAAACGAACACTTGAGAATTTCGGTGACTCGATACATCTAACTCCAACTATTGATAACAATTTTTTCGGGCTCTCTACAAATTTCACAGTATCTACATTATTCTGCTCAAATCGTTAACAAAATTGGGGAGAATCTTTTGATTTGATCATCTGTCATCATTAACGTTTGATTTTGTTGATTTTTTGGTTGATTTTCTCTTTATTATTCAAAAATGCATGTGGAATCTGGTGGACTGATTTGCGGAGGGTTGAATGAGGAGATGAATATGAAAATATCACGAAATTGATTGAAAAATATAACCACAGGCAATTCATTGTAGTTTCCACAAATTTTCCATCAACTCCTCATTCCCATCAGTGGAGAAAAAAAAAGAAGAGAACTGAAATAACCGGGGAAAAACCG
Source organism: Fopius arisanus (assembly GCF_000806365.1). NCBI lineage: Eukaryota > Metazoa > Arthropoda > Insecta > Hymenoptera > Braconidae > Fopius > Fopius arisanus. Next base: position 246,987 of record NW_011887827.1, read on the forward strand.
TGACAGGGGAAATACCATTAACAAAAATGTTCACCTAATTTATACTTTTTTTTTTCCCCCGAATGATTACGTTGGGTCTATTACCAGTCTCTCACCTGTACTATCTGGCCTTTTTCCCCTCTCGTCGTAACAAGAGGGAAAAAAAATTATAATTGTATAGTGGTTTTGCGATAATTAGACCTTGTGTTATTGTTATTGGAATTTGCTTTCGCATTTCCACTCTATTCTTGTACTTCTCTTCCTCTTTAATTCTGTGTTTGGCTTTCACATTTTGGGACATTGCATTTTTCAGGAAGAGAGAAAATTAAAAATTGCACACTAGTTCTCTCGATGATTTCGATGTAAAAATGAATATTTTCTGTTTAGTTTATTGATTGAAAACTGTTAGAGGATGCGCATTGATTGCTAGTGCAACTTGAGTAATGCTTGAGAGAATAGATTTGTTTTTTGATAATTCATTTGAATCTTTGGCTATTCTTACGGATTTCTAACTCGAATATCGTCTCTCGAATTAACATCAATAATATTTATCATCAATCTGCGATTGAGTGGAATGACAGTATTAAAATTCAAGGAATTAATAAATAATTTTTGGGAAATCATGGGATTGAAGTGAGATATGTCAGATTCGAGTGGTCTTATTCCACTCAACAGCTGATTTGATTTTTCGAGGCATTTGAATTTCAGGTCGTCATAAAATTGCCTCTATTTGCAGTATCGACAAGCTGTTAAAACCCCAGCACCTCTTGCACTTCAACAGAAACAGAGATCCTTCCTAACGTTTGGATTTGGCGCTGGACCAGCCAGAAGGGAATCCCACGTTAATGTCAATGTGACACCCACGAGTCATGATTTAGCATCCGATACACCGGAAATAAGAAAATATAAGAAGAGATTTAATAGTGAAATACTTTGCGCTGCTTTATGGGGTAATGAAATCATCAGTTAATATCAAATCTCTAGAAAAAATATTATCCTTACTATTCACTTAAAAATGGAATTATTCAATGATTTTTTTTTCTGGAAAAAACTACGAGAATTCATGAAAGTATTATTAAATTATTGTCTCTGCTGTTTTCAGGCGTGAATCTCCTAATTGGCACAGAGAATGGATTGATGCTGCTTGACAGAAGTGGACAGGGTAAAGTCTATCAATTAATCAGCAGGAGAAGATTCCAACAAATGGAGGTGCTCGAGGGTCAAAATATTCTCGTTACAATCAGCGGTAAAAAAAATCGTGTCAGAGTGTACTACTTGTCGTGGCTGAAGAGCAAAATCCTTCGCACTGATGGTCACAGCGACGTAAGTACCATAAACAAATTATTATTACCGATATTCTCAAGTATCTAAAAAATGTAGTGAATTTTTTACTCGTTCGTTCAATATTTATAATTCTATAATAGCAGTCACTATTAATTTAACACACGATTGACTCAAGAATTTCGGTCGGAGTGGGTCGTCCTTTATTGGACAACCAATGTACGTCGTTTAATATAGCACGAGACCGAACGCACGCCCCGCCCCTGCCATCTTATTCCGCTGTGTTGATGTTTACATAGCGAATTGACCAATGGGAGAGCCAAGAGTTTTATTCGGAATGCCCAATGAGATATAGGGCGTAATCCTTAGATCGGAAATTCTATATTTTGATCGAATTCAGAATTGAGGATATTTCAGTTAATCGAAGCATATCACGATGTCGTGAATTGATGCTAGCCATTTGTGCGAGTTAAAGATTCATTTAATTTCGAAGTTCTGATCAAACTTTATCAGATACTCAATCGATAATTTTTTAATTTCCGATTGACGTTTCAGAGTTCCATAATGGATCGGAGACAGATTTTCAGTTATAAAGACAAATGCGCTCTTCTGTTTAATTTATCGATTTCAAAAGTTTTGCGTGAAATATTCAGCATCGGATGTCATTCATCAGACATTCACATGAAAAACAGGTCAATGATGAAAATAAATCAACAATTGTCTGAATTTCAAAGAATCCATAACCAGCATTGGCCCCACAAATTTCCACGAATAGCGAATCATTTAAGAAAATAATGAATACCCAGAAAAACAGACAATCAAAATCGCTTGATAATGAATTCAGCGTTTTTAAAAATATCGCGCCTGGTTGTGGAGAGTATAATCATTGAAACCATTCAATTCGTTCTCCCGATTTTTGATGGCACGAAACACTCATCGAAATTATTTACGTACCCGCACACAAGCTCCACCATTTTGCGCTAAAAAATCCTTGAAAATACGCGAAAAAGCCTTTTAAAAATTCGCAGCTTAAAGTTTCATGAACTAATGGAGCTGGAATAATTTGAATATACATTTTAATCCACATCCGTTTTTCTTCTCGACATTTTTCAACATGAAACATCGAAATTTCATTCGTTAGTGGCAGCTGTTGTAAATGTGAATGCATTCATCAGTTGAATATATAGCACGTTTCGAGTTCACTCCATTCAAAGTACATAAATCTCTCTACAAAAATTTTGTTTATTCCACCGATTTATAACTCCGACTGGAGCAATCGGTTCGATCTATTTTTTCAGATTAGGATTACAAACCAGAGGGATTAAAACCGGTTTACATTTGTTAACGAGCAATTTAATTTCGCGATAGATTTATCTCTCCCAAAACTAACTAAAGAACAATCTATGATCACTTGACGTTCATTCATACAAGTCAAGTGAATTTCCATCGAGATTGTAAAATAATAAATTGACTGTTCTCTTCAAAAAAATTAAGCAGCAAGTAGAGAGGCGCAATGGTTGGATAAACGTCGGCGATCTTCAAGGTGCAGTTCACTTCAAAATAGTGAAATACGAGAGAATAAAATTTTTAGTTATTGCTCTGAAGGACTCCATAGAGATCTACGCATGGGCACCGAAACCTTATCACAAATTCATGGCATTCAAGTCATTCGGTGAATTGGCTCACAGGCCACTGCTTGTCGACTTGACCGTCGAGGAGGGATCCCGATTAAAAGTGATTTATGGAAGTGCCGATGGATTTCACGCTGTCGATTTGGATTCAGCAACTGTCTACGACATCTATCTACCCAAACACGTGAGTCCAATCATATCACAACCCATTTATCTCCTCGAGTTTTTCATTTGAACTTGTCCATCAATAATCAGTCAACTCCTTTTGGTTAATAACAAGTTGTGGAAAGGGCGCAATTAAAACAATTTCGACGGTTTAATTGTTGCAGACTCAGGGAGCTATTTGTCCACACTGTATCGTTGCTCTGCCAAATAGCAACGGTATGCAATTACTTCTCTGTTACGACAATGAAGGAGTTTATGTCAATACGTACGGTAGAGTGTCCAAGACAATGGTACTTCAGTGGGGTGAAATGCCCACTAGTGTTGCATACATTGGTACTGGACAAATAATGGGATGGGGTAATAAGGCTATTGAAATAAGGAGTGTCGAGAGTGGCCATCTTGACGGTGTCTTTATGCATAAGAAGGCTCAACGGCTCAAGTTCCTCTGTGAACGTAATGATAAGGTAAGAATTATAAATAAATTTTTTCACGAATTTTTACAATCGAAATTCGATATTCGATGAAGATAGAAATGTCAGAGTCTTTTCTGAAGGTGAATTCATGAGTGGAATTGAAATCGTTCGATATTCAATATTTGAGTATACTATATAATATCAGAGTATGTAATTTCCCAGATAAGTATTAAAACTCGACTGACATTTGTTATTTAGATCACAATTTTGCATAATGAAGTTCTCATTAACAATTGATTATCGAATTCTCAACTCAAATAGTTTCAAAAAATGATGTCACGTGCGAGAAATAGATCGCTCGGATTATGTTGGATGAATTACAATAGCGATAACGCAGTTTAATCGAGAGAAAAATCTGATGGAAGCGTAAATTTGTTTGTCAAGGTATTTTTCTCATCGGCGAAGGGTGGATCATCCTGTCAAATTTACTTCATGACCCTGAACAAACCAGGCATGGCTAACTGGTGATCCCGAATGCGGCCAAATATGGCCCCACCGTCAAACGTACAATTACCAACTCACCATTTACCCCGTGTATCTGGTTACCTACCACAGTGTCCACCAATTCATCCCCCACTGCCACAAACACGTTACGTGGATTACCAACAGTGTATGCATCGTGTCAATAATTATTATCCGAGTGATAATAATTCCACTGGATCACACTATCATCAGAGAGATAATCGTTATCAGAGTAATCGTCGTAGGTCAAACTCAAGGGAATTTAACTCGATCGAGGTGAGAAGTCATTATTCACGGAAAGACGATGATTACGAGGACTTCAGGAGTGATAGATGTGGACGATCCTCTCGTAGAATCAGTTCGGGCCCACTCAATGGTATCAATATTTTGATTAAACGATTTTTGTGCTTTCTTGGTTGTCCAACATTGAGATCGTCATTGCGTTATGGACAGGATTGTTGATTATCCTCTACTTGGTGTCGAATTATTATGGATCAATCAAATGCATTGTAGTTTACGATGGACGACATATCCATTTGGGATTTATGTTGTAATAGAAATAATTTATTGGTAATGGTGGATTGATAGGAATTTGTCTGACTTGTCAATCCATGGATTCGATCGACCGAGCGGTTCGGGCTGACATACATAAATGCGCAATGCAGTCCCACGACAACCCCTCGAGATCGTTTTAAATTTATAATCTCTGCTGACTGAATCTCGCCCCCTTTCAACTCTGGCGTATTCTTCATTCCAATTAAACTTTTTCATGAAACTGCGGCAGTTGATTTAATGGAAAAAGAAGAGAAAATAAATAGCAGCAAAAACTCTTTACTTTGGCTACAGGTGTTTCATTCAAAACCCCATCGTCGGTTAATTAAAGTGGGTTAACACGAGTTTTTTATATTTTTTTTTTCAAAATATACATACGTTGGATTCATGAAATTCATTCAAACCAATGTTCGGGAGTGAGAGGTCAGTTTGTTGAATGAATTCTTTTGAAACATAATATTTGGATAATGGTATTTCATTCTGTGTGAACAGAAATGGATGTGAATTTTAGTCGTACCATTATTTTCAATCGAGCGATGCGAAATTTGACACCTCGTGGCTTAATACCTGTCGACGAATTGATGGACTCAATCGTTTGACGATCAATATTTATGATGGATTATTACTTTGGTCAACGATCTCAATGAAGTGGCTCAGAACTTTTTCCACTGAGAAATTTTTTAAAGACGATTTCTCCATTTTTCTTTCAAATCAAAAAAGTTGGGAACGAGTGCAGGGAAGATTTTGGAGTTATTCTTTTCCCCTCATACATTTTGTCTGAGATATGTTCATTTAACTCTGATGAATCAACATGATTAATAATGATGGCAATGGTGTAATGAAATGAAACGATTCGATTATTGTGATTTAATGGAGGATTAACATTTTTACAAAAAAAAATAATAATAATATGGAGTAATAGAGATTTTGCTGTAGGGTATCGAGTTGCACGTGATGCGGGTGTAATTAAAAAAAAATTATTTCACCCTCGACCGTCCCTCTTGCGATGAAAAAAATGAAAACAGCTGAAAGCTCGTGGATAATGGGCTTTTATTGTCTGGTGATGAAATCGGAACGTTAACGACATCCAATAACCCATGAAAATAACAGCTCGTGAGTGGGAAGGAAAATCCAATTATCGACAGTGTAATACACATTTATCGTGCAATAATACTTGCGAGGTTGATATTTAGACGATTATTATTGTTTCATTAATCGGGCATATGGACGGGTGATAATGACCCCTCGTAATAATCAGTTCTGTACAGATAAGTTGAAAATGTGCGACGACTAAAATTTCACAGTCTTGAAATATTCACGCTCATTCGTTTACGTATTTAATTCGATGTTTTAATTCTCTTGCTCGTGACAATTGAAATTATTGACAATATCAACCCTTTGGTTATCATATTGGATCTTCGGCAATTATTCGATTATCGTGTGAAGATATTATTAATGAATGCAGACTAAAACAACTTCGACAATTTAACTTTGTACATAATGAAGTATTTAACGGTCCAAGTACCAAGTTGGCCACTATTAATCGATCCAAGTATCTCCCTCGTATTCTCGATACCTGATACTATATGTTACGTAGTTTTCGGGAGAGTAGTTCTCATGGGTATTCTCTCCACTTCCAGAATAACCGAGGACAGTTCCTCGGGCATTATAATTTGCGATTGGATACTCGTTCCACCAATTAATTAACATTAACGCAAGCCCATGTCTACAGTATAAAAAAAAAAAACCTTCAACTTAGGATAAATTTTCTACTAAGCGATGAGAGAGTGAACAAAATTTCTCGAGTTATAAATCATAAACGGAAGAGGGACGCCCGGACATTTTGAGGAATAATTGACATTTATTTTTATTCTGTTTCGGTGCATCGATGATGAAAGACTGTTTTATAACGATGAAAAAAAAAATTTGCGAAATGTGGTAAAAAAAAATGTGACGAAAGAAAATTATCGAAAATGACAAAAAAAAAAAGAGAGAATGTGAGAAAGTGGCTGATGTGGGAGTTATTAAGGATTTAACAGAAAACAAATTATCGTTACATTGTTGTATGAAATACCATTTCCCACTTCTTCCCTCCTGTTCCTTTTATTTTCATTTTTATAACGCTGATAACTGCCTCTATGATAATAACCGATTTTGCCTTCTTATTTGCCCAATTCTTGCTTTCTCTTGATTGATCCCTCGGTAAAAATAGCTTTATATTTCTTTTACCCCCACCCCCTCATCCTCAAGCCTTTTATATATATTCTCCCAAAGATGGTAGTGATGATTTTTTTTATATATAATTATTATATCAATCAGTTTATTGAATGTAATATTATTTTTTATTCATGTGGTCAGACGAAGTAAAAAAATGATTATCACATCGCGCGGTATATTATGATTACGTCTTTATTATCATTATTATTATAGTTAAGGTCAAATATACGGACGATTCGTAATAAAAATGTGTGTTTTTCCATTTATTCGATGCCTTTGACCTATTAAAATAACAACGAAAGATATTGCAGCTGAAAAAAATATTTAAACAAAACACTCTTTTAATTATTTGCTATTTAATAACGTGGTCTTTGTGGAGTTGCATTACATTGGCTGAATAAAACGAGAGATTTATCAATTTTTAATCGTATCACAATATTTGGTTCGCAATGCAACGGATCCGGGATAAATTGTTTGTTGTTTAGTGAAGTAAATATATTTGTAATCGGATAAAATGCATTGAGCGTGGAGCTTGAATATAATGGGAGATTTATCCGTTCACTTTCTGTGTTGATAATAATTTCGACTCTTTGAGCAGATTCTTTCAATCGTTGTCGATAGATGTACCTCGTGCCTTCATACTTTTTTAGATAATAAAAAGCTGTTTGGATGGAGTGAATATTCTACTGTGGCTCTCTCATTCGAATTGAATGAATAACTCATTCGTTCAGCACTAATTCCTAGTGATCAATAAATTATTTTAAGAATTATTGCTACTGTTATTTTAATTTTAAAAATTATCACTCAATTTTTTTCTGACGTAGTAAAAAATTCGAGGATTTTTGGAAATATCTCGGAAGCTACAGGACCTACCGAAATTTTTATTTCACATTTTTTGTAGCTCTCATTTTTCTCCGCGAAAAGTTTAGTCAAACCATTTTGATATCTTTCTTAGATTCGGAGATATCATTGAAATTTCGGCCCTAGATTTCGTGCGCCATCGCGATGTGTTTATAATCCAGAAAAAATTTCTGGACAATTTCCGTCCAATGAATTATTACGTACGTTTATGATGTAAACCCCAATCGGCTGCAAAATTTGATGCTTAAAACCCTAAACTCTCTCGAAATAAAAAACTTCATGAAACCCAACTCAATCCTCCGTGGGACGAATCGACCGGAGTAAATGGGAGGTAAAATTCCCGAGTGTTTAAAATTTAACTCCTGTATTTTCACCCTGAAATGAAGCCACCTACCTCATGTACAGAATACATTGAAAAGCTAATGAGATATTTGCGCTTTAATTTCGGTGGTTAATGCACCCCCAACCCCTTCTCGTCACCGGCGCCTGAATCGTCTGCACTTTGGGGCACCATTTAAACGTTTTCTCCAATATAATCAAGTGATCGTGCAGTAATTGCGAGTGAGTTCACTGGACTCTTGTTTTAAATTAATCATGCACGAACTTGGGATTGAATCCACTAAATTTCATTTGAATTTAAAAAAATTTTTTCACTAGAAAACGAATCGATCAATAGAACTTAAAGTCAGATAAATCTTGAGAGTCATTAAAAAAATTATAAATACTCAAATGATTAATTATAATCAATTACTATTAATAATTATTTTTATTCAAAAAACTCGACAAAAATTCCAAAATCAAGTGTTCCACGAGATAATGAGAGAAAATTATTAAATGAATAGTAAATAAATTGTTTCTTCCGCGAATTAAAATTGCGCTGGAATATTCCAACATATGAGGGTGTAAAATCCTCCCCTCATCGTCATTCCCCAGGGGGTAGAAAATTCGTGGGAACCGGTTGGCGGATTTTAATAATTCGTGGGAATCGTTTAGTTTTGAACTGCACTACAAATTGTGGATCCACATTGCGGTGGGTAAGGGTAACTCGAGAGGGTGGGATGGGGGTGGTGGAGTCAGGGGGGTGTGGAGACAGTTGTTATGGCTCCAGGAGAGGGATGGAAGGGGTAAAAAGAGAGGTGAGTTGAGGTAGAGATGCGATCGTCCACACCGATACGCGTGTTGGCTGACTAAACCCTCTCACCTCCCCTCGGTTCAAAACTCCAACCAAAACCACTGGAAGGGAAGTTTGGTCGACCATAACGGATGTACACTGTATGGTGGGTTTCAGTTCTAGTTACGGGAAAAGGAGTTTACTACATGTCGAGATACGGATTTTAACGAGACTAAAATTACCGACAATTTTCGTAATCCTTCGGTTAAAATGCCCCGTCATTTTTACGAGCAGTATGTCCCATGGAAATTTGAGGATTTAAATTATTCGAGGGTTCTCGCATTTCTAACGCCATCTTCGCGAATATCTCAGGTAAATTGATGGAATAAAAAAAAATACAAGTGGTCGTCGGTTTTTATTGGATATTTGGGGTTTATCTAGGGAATTTTCCCTTGATTATTCACTAAGAGCTCGGTTTATTGACAATTAAACACATCCTCATTACAGTTAATAAATCATCCAATTCAATGAAAAGCCAGTGTTGCATGGAGTTCAATATTTAATCCGGATTTTTTGGGATGGATTACGCGATTAATTAATTGAATCTCCGGTGTATTATTATGAATTAAAAGCTTGGTATAAATTGTTACCTATTATTTATGGCGTCATAAAAAAATTTGAGTATATCATTGAATTCCTGTTTTACTTCTCATCAAATTTGAAATTACATTGGATTTTTGGAGATTCTCCAAATGTCACGAAACATTTCCAAGATAATAAAAATAAAAAGAATGTTGTTAATAAAAAGAGAATTTTTTAATCAAGTACTTTCATTTATGCTAATAGCAATTCATTTCCCAACATTTCATTCCCTCGGACCCGAAAATCCTCTAAACCAGCAAAAACGACATTTTACCCCTCAAAACCGCAAATTAATTCCCAAACTCCTTGGCCCACCCCCACCCCCACCCGGATAGGCAATTTACTCTCATATTGAGTTATGCATCCGGTAATTGCGGTCTCGAATTGAGCGGCAAACTTCCGCAATTTTTCAAGACGAAAAATAAAAATTCCCTCGCCCCGAAAAATCGTAAAAATTGTTCCCCAAAAACCGGCAGTCGATATTGACTCACCATAACTCCAACCCCAGCCCGCACCCGCCATTAACTCTCTCCCCCATCCGATTTTTTCCTCTATTTTTTCATTTCCCTCTTTTTTTTTTAAAGAACTAAGCGGTCGTTTACTCTGGCAACACAGAGTCTCCGGTTAGAGCAAAACCCTCTCTTCTCCCAGAATGAGAGGTGAAACCATTGCACTGTACACACATCCTCGTACCTAGGGGAGAATTGGGTAAAGTGGACCGCTTTCAATCTTCAATATCCTCTGATGTTTTTTTAACATTATTTTTCCTCAATGGAGAAAGGATTTAATACAATATTTACACGTAAAAAAATGTGTCAATATAGAGTTGTGAAAATCGTGGGATAGAATACAATCTTTTCTTTTGGTAAACATTTGGGATTTGCAAGCAAATGTTTATGGAATGATATTTCTCTGGTTACACATCCACAACAACGACGGATTATTTCACTTCATTGCGATACAGTCTCGAAACAGATGTACTCAATAAAATTTATTTTTTCATCACAATAATAATGATAATATTACTAATTTAATTATATTCCCTCCCCCCCTCCCTCCTCCCCACCATTCCAGAAACGGCTGAGAAAATTAAAATGGCGGTATATTCCGCCAAAAATTACCGACAACGTCCGCAACGCTGTAAAAAAAAATTCCGCGACAATTTCCTCACCGCGTCCCCCGTGCCCCGACATCACAGGATTTCCGGCGAATATGTTTCCCCAGGTACTGCTGCCGGACAGCCTCTGAGAGTCCTGAGACAACAAGATGACAACCCAGAAGATGAGGTGTACTCAGAGCAGTAAAAGCCAGTGTATGTGGATTGAGTTAACGGGTTGAGGTACCGTAAAACCGGCCTAGCCGTTTGAACAAACGAGGGGTTGAAGGGGGGGAGGGGGGGCAAAGAGGTGGCGGAGGATGTGCTCTTGCAAAGAGGTGGGGAGAGGGAGCGAAGGAGTGAGTGAGAGAGGGAGAGTGGGGTAAAGTGGGCGGCAGAGCTGTATCGATGTCCGGGGTTCACCGCCGTTGAGGAGGAGGGGGTGGGTGGGTGGTGAGGGGGTTGAGGGTGGTTTGGAGGGAGAATGGACACTGGGAAAACGTCGACGACGAAATCTAGAGGAATAGAGAGATAGAGACGGTGATGACGGAAGGATAGAGGTGGAGAGGGTTGTAGGGGGGTTGATGGGGGGTCGTTGGGGGGGGCGGGTGGAAGAGGATTCTACTGTCTCGCAGTTTCACGAGATCTCAGGGAGTACCTTTATGCACTCGGTGAGCATTTTCGGGTACACGACATGCTTGGGTTATGGAGTAACTGCAATGGCAGTGATGAGAGGGGTGGGTGAAAGGGGGTGGATGAGGAGGGTGAGGAGTGAGTTGGGTTCGTAAGCACCGGTGGACCAAGTCTTCATCGCTATTGTTGGGGTTCATGGTACCGGTGTGTTGCATTGCACTGAATACTCGACAATAGGTTCCAGATGGGGGGTGGGTTGGGGACACGAGGGGATGGATGGGGTGGTTGAGGGGGAATGGAGGGGGCGAGTGCTGCTGAGTGATCTCCGGGACGATCAACGGTTTCAGGTTAGGTATCTCGGATTTACTGCTGGAAAGTGAGGGTGGAAGGGGTGAAAAGGGGGTGGAAGAGGGAGGACGTTTTATTTGGGGCACTTATCTCTCTCCGCTTTGTCTCTCTTTTTTTTTGTGTCTCCTTTTTTTATTAAAAAAAGTTATATTCATTTTCGGGGATGGAGAAAGTTTACGGAGGAAATTGAATGAGTTTATCTTTGTTATTGGGAGTTTTTCCACGGAGTGGAATATTTATTTCGGTTTTGGGGATGAGTGCGGGGGTGGCGGGGATTTTTGTGAAAAATCAGCCCGAGGAGAAGTTTAAATCGGTTCGAGTCCTGTATGGGCGATTGTTAATTGATGGGTGGGAGGGATTTTGGGTTTGGGGGATCACCCGTTGTTATTAAATCTTTTTTGTTCTTTTTTTGGCGTGGGAGTGGATTTTTTTTTTTTCAGGGAATTCGGGAGGGGAGTATATTTGGAATCGCGCTTTCACGTTTCGATGAGTTGGAGGCATTGACGTGTAAATACTTTTATATGTGTTTGGCTGACCTGATCTGGCATTTTCCACTTGGATTCACGTCGTCTGCGCTCGAGGGGCAGCTCTTGCTGGAGTATTTCTGCAATAATGCGGGGGGAAATATTGCCTGGTGATGTAAACATTTTTCAATTCGGTGGGGAAGTGGTTGAGCGAGGTAAGTTGAATAATATTAATATTAAAATTTTTTGCAATTACCGAATATTCTCAAAATTGGAGATTTAGGCAAAAGAGTCCTGTGGAGTTAAAAATATCAATGAAATCATGATTTTGTTGTTTGTAATTAAAAATATTATTCATCTGAGTACTCTGAGGTGAGACATTATTCACCTGTGTTGAATTTTATCATGAATATTAATATTATGAATATTAATGCGCGGTTTAAAATTAAATCAATTTATCATAATTTTATTTGTCCAGGCGAATTATGGATTTCTCCGACTTCCACCAAAAAATCACATTATCATGACTATTTTTTTGTTCATCAGAATGACTCTTGTAATTATGCTGAATAAAATAAAATAAAATAAAAAAATAAAATAAAAAAATGGCGTGACATCAGGACTGAAAAATGTAATTATTAAAAATTGACAAAAATCCGTAAAATTCTGGTAAATATATTCTTGAATCTTAAATGAATTGAAATTCGAGGTAATGCGATACCGAATATTCATGCTTCCATCGAAAATTCAAATAACTTGTGAAGTTTCCGTTCTCCTGCTGAACCATACGAACTTCCATTGAATATCCATTAAAATCTAAAATCTCATTATTTTCCCCCATAAATCGAATGCAACCATAAAAAAATAAAATAAAATTGGCAACATAATATTTACGTCAGTCTAAAATCTACGAGAAGAAATCAACCATTCGATTCTTTTTAATTTCGAAAAATTCAATAACAATTATTTAATTTTAATACATTTATTTGTAAATGAATCGATGGGAGAGTTTTTTTCGTGGGCAACGGAGAGGAAGCCGACAATAGGGTAAATCCATCGAGTCATCAGATAAACTGAACTGACATGTGATTTCATGAGGAGACAGGTATCTCGACAAGAGCCCGAGTGATCTCGTTATCCCAAAACGTTGACGATGTAGACGTTAGTGAAAGAGCCGACGTCACAGTTGTCAACAATTGACATAGAACAACAATGTAACGCTCGAGGAAGAGAAATTCTGGTATCGAAGCGACATTCCGACATATCGGACTGCCCTATTGTCTCTATTCTCGCACTATTCCCTCTCTCTCTGGAGGGCTTACCCCATATGATGAATGTATCGGGGTGAAATGTGTGAACCCCTGTGTTATTTGGATATTTCGCCCTCCGAAAATTCCACGGGTGCCTCGGGATTCTATAGGTTTATCTGCATAAGCCCCTTTATGTCCCACGGAAATGCGAGGTCTCATATTTTCAGATTTTCGCAGATTGGGGTACAAATCATTTTTACGGGGTACCCCTCGCCCGGGGGGCTCGGGAGATATTTTTTTTTTTATCAAATTTACCCGCACAATATTCGATCGAAAATTACAACGACCAGTCGAAATTCCGGTACTTTTTCAGCACGAGTGATTTTTTGAATAATTATTCTTCAGTATTATGAAGTATTTAATTGTTTAGGAAAATATTTCCAGATTATATTTTCAATATATTTTCCACGACGGGAGGGGGTGTGATGGGAGGAGGAGTGGATCAAACCCTCGGCAACGGAATTTTGTTGGACATTTTCCCCGGAATCTCGAGGATAGTCTCTAAAATATGCAATTTCTACGAGAAAATTCCCTGCAGAAAATGTTATAATAAAATTCATCGGGTGTTTATTTATTTTTTATCACAATCCGAACTAGATTGAATTTGTCCAACAGTTTTATGCGTCGGTGGAAATTCGTGGTGTATATTTTCCCGAGAAAATAATAATCTCTGAGAAAAGCCGATGGTAATTGCGAATAATTGAGAGATAATTTGATGAACGTAATTTATTTATTGAAATTCCGAATTGCGGGGGAGATTTATTTTTATTTTTATCGGTGGATTTTTTTTTTGGGGGGTTGTATTTCTGGTGGCATGTCTTATACATGAATATCTGAGGGAGGGGGCAATATTCTTGAAAACGACGTCGTGCCCTCTGAAGTATTTCACATTGATGCTATTTTCGGACTGAAAATGCAAAGCGGAAACGCGGTATGAGAAATGCTCCGAGTTTTACGTTTTTCTTTCTCTTCGACGATGCAAATTTGCCGGAATATTTTAGAGTTGACGGATGAAAATGTGGGGGATATTTGTGAGAAGGGTTATGAATCTGAATCTCAAAATGAGAGGATTTGTTCATCTGCTTGAGTCGACGCTTTCATCCACAAAAATAGAGTTTTCGTTGAAAAAAATAATGGCAATAAGAATTTACAATGAAAAAAAATATCACTCGATCCGGAAACTCGTGGTTGTAAAATCTGAGATAGGAAATCCCTGAAATCCGTGAATTATTCACTTATTCCGAGAATTTTTTCCTCTTCTCCGTGAATTTTTCTTCTTCTACTGCTGAGATGCAAAAAAATTCAGGGGCTCAGTTTTATTTATTAAAAAAATTGCGAAATCGTTGAGTTTATCGGTCGCGACAGTGTAGTCTGTATTTTTCCAGTCCTCAGATTTTTCCCAAAATAAATAAACTCTAAGGATCTCTCCACGACTGGCGCAATTTCCCATCCATTAATTCCCCGCAGACAAATAAAATTCAATGTTTATTCTGACATTAAAGCCAAAATGCTTCGGAGTTAAATAAACATTACGTTGTCATGTGTTGTTTTTACTCCGGTTTTCCGACGTACGTAATATCATGGGAAATTCTTGGAATGTACCGCTCAATCCACTGAGAAAAATAATTCCTTTTGCCAAGCATAAAATTCACTAACGACAAGAAAATTCGCATAATATAATCTAAACTCTCATTAGTTCCACTTGCGCCTTCAATTTAATTTCACAATCTAATAATTTCAATTGATTTCACAAAATTAATTCCATAATAAATATTATAATATCTCAATATTATCGCGCCGATAAAAAAAATGCAATTGCAACGATTCAATAATTTAATTAATTCAGTCAGTTTCAGAACAATAATTTTTTTACTGCAAAAAATTTCCTTCTGAGCATGAGTAAAGAGCGGGACCGTTCTAATTCATAATTCAGTGACAAATATTTGGGGATAAATGTTTGAGCCCAGCGTGTTGATGTGTGCGAAAACTGGCCAATTTACTGTAACTTGCATTCACATTGTCCCAGGGTAACAATTCCCAACCCCTAACCAACAGCAAAGGGTTGCCCCGTTTTTCCTCCCAAATATAACCCCCGAATTTTGCTCACGCCTTGCAACACCCCTGGCACGTAGAAATGCCCCTTAAATCGATAAATATTCCCCCGCAAAATTTCCATCGAGAATATTTCCCGCATTTTCCCAGAATTTTCTGGGTAACGAGGAAAATTAATTGACCAGGAAAAGATGAATGACTGGATCGAGGGAACAAATGGCAAACAAATAGAATCAATACCCGTAAAAAAATGATGATAATAGAGATTATTGAAAGATGGTTGACAGCCGACGATAAATCAGCTGTAATGACAGCTGACAGCCAATGACAGCCTTGAAACAACGACTGAGAGAGGGGATTCAGTGAGAGAACTTTTCAATAACCATTGAGGGGTGAAAACATGGAATAACCGTATGTACACCGGTGTACAGAGGGATGATATGGGGTGTGCCCACCCCCTTACCCCTCAAAGGGGAGGGTATTATTTATGCATACGCAGAGGAGCGGCGCTGATGGAACGTTGCAACCGGCAAACGGGGTGAACTACCCTGAACTACCCTGAACTACCCTGAACAACACAGGGGATCCCCCGGCGACACGAAAGACCGATAAATCAAAGTCCATTGGTGGAAATTCCATGGAGGGGGTAAACACACCGCGAGAAACTATTTCAACGGTACCTGAATTTTCTGTCCCATTATTTATCAGCGAATTATTTTCCGACAGTGCGGATGCAAGTGATATCCCCTTTTTTTTTCATTTCTTAAATTATGTAATACATGAATAATTAAATGGGTGATTATATGAGACATCATTTATTAAATGGAATTATTAATGGGATTAAATGGAAATATTTTTCCATTGATTGAAATAATTTTTATGGAGCAAATTAAACATGGATCTTCGCAAATATTATTTTGTTTGTACTGTGTAAAAGGGCAGAGAAGGGCTTTTGGTAATAATATCAGATCGTGCATCGGTGATGGAATTTTTTTTTTGTGTGGATGTTGGTCGATCGGGTCAAATGATTGCGTAAAATAAATATAACTTTCTGACTGAATGATAAACATTACGGTATCCTGAATCAACTACATTATTCACTGTATTTTCCCTCGTGGACATCAAAATTCAGCGAATGAATTCCCTCAATTTGGTAAATTATTCGCGTGTAATGTCTCTCTGACAATGAAATATCTCCAGAGGATGAAGCCTCTGTATTCACAATAATTGAAACTTCGCATTATTCGACGTTTGAAATTACATTGGAAACGAATGAAATGTAAATACATTACGTCGTTCATTTTGTTCGACCGCGAATTTGTTTGAATTGAGAGACTATTTTCGAAATATGATGAGTTTAACAAGTGATTTCAATCAAGTCTTCAGATGTGTTTACAAATTAATCTCATATCAATAATCAATCATAAATAAAAGTAGTTAATTTAATATTCCACCGTTATAAATTATTCTCCTTAAAATTATTCGTTATGGAAAATTATTCGTGTCTGGCTGATGGAAATTTCATCCTGTCTTGACGCCCCTTGACACTTGACACTTTATCCTATTATTAATTTTTCCGAAAATCAGAAAACTCTCGACTTTTACGTGAACATGACAATTTCCTCAAGAAGACTACATAAAAAATTATTCTCTCTCCACCCACATCGTCAAATTAAAATTACCTCTCAAGATCCGTAATTCTGCATAAATTTCTGCTGTGAAAATTCCCCAAAATAGCAACGATAAAAATTGCACTTACAACATCATGATAATGAAAATTGTTGGTGCATTTTTTTTAAAGGAAAAAATAATAAAAAAGCGGTCAAGTCAGTGGACAATATGCGCTCACCCTGAATTCGGTAATTCCAGTGAAATTTTATTGAATCCATACCATTAAAATGATCCAACGTAATAAATAAACGTTGAGTTGACTATTTTTCTGGAGAGTGTGATTAATCCAGTCGAAATTTAGAGGTGAAATGCCCAGAAGAATATATCTCTGGGTCACTGAATAAATAACCTGTGTCCCTTAACACACGAAAAGCTCAAGTTAATTGACAATTTAGGTTGGCATCGTGAAAGCTGTCCGCCTGTCAATGCTCTCTCCAAAAGTGTTTTAATTGCTACTCCACGGGCTCTTCATGAAATACCTCTACCCCATCTCCCTCTACCCGTCATCCTGGTTTGTGTACACGTTTATTTCCCCGTATCCGTTGAATTTCCGAACGACTGGGCCAGATATTTCCATGCATTTACATTGGCCACTGCGGACCACCGTAAATCCTCAAGATCGTTCAATTTAAAAACAGCACAAGCGATACTCTCCACCGCCCGAAATAACCAAAAAAAAGAAAAAAAAATGCAGAAATGTCGGATTCCCGGGTAAAAACACTATTTCAAGGAAATAGTTTATTGTTCTTGAAATACACCCACCAGTTCCAGTCAAAAAATACAATCACATATTTTTTTATGTTATAATTGCCCTACCCGGTGGAGAAACTTGAAGTAAAAATATTTATCAATAATAATTCACCAATGAATTCATTAAATTGTTGAAAATACATTTTTTTATCAATAAATCAAATAATCTGGATCTTGAATTTTACGTAGGCTAATAGAAAATATATAGAAATATATAGAGTCATATCTTAACTGAAAATTCTAAGAATTCCAAGTACTCGTTGTCCGTATTATATGGGATAAATTACGATGAGATTTGGGTGGTAACAAAAAAAAAACCGTGAAAGTAGTCACGAACAAAATTGCTAAAAATAATGGAGGAAAAAAAATAATCTGTAAGCTCTAAATTACTCGGTTGGAATAAAAAATGGAGGAGAAATCTTTTGCATTCTGCTGGGGGTGGAAGGGGGTGGCGGGTGGTGGGTGGCGGGTAGGGATGGGAAAATACTGAGATGAACTATATTTTATGTACTTTCTGTGCATACTCAAGGGACGTTACTGTCCCGTTTTTACGATACGCCCCTGTATACACAGCGTTATATGTACCTAGTATTTTCGCTTGCAACCTCTCCCCGGATTTTTTTTCATCTACTTTATTCCGTATTTTCTCTTATTCCAATTTTTCGTTGATTTTTTTCCTTTCGCTGGGTGCATAGCACTCGAATAGCCTTCGCCCTCGTTGTTTCGGTAAACGTTGGAACACGGAATGGAGTTGAAGCTCGTCTATTTGGATTTTTACCTTTTTTCGGATCTTCGGGATTTTTTTTAACCCCCGAGGGTTACCCGGTGTTAATGCAACTTCCTAATGCGCCATTCCACCCAGAATTACTGTAATTGACGCGAGAAATTTTAACCGTACATTTTCCGGGTGTTAAACAATTAATTGTTCAATTTTTTTTTCCTGCGATCAAGTGATCTCGATGAATCAGAGAATCTAGGGTTTCGATTATTTTCTCTTTCTGCTTCAACTCTCGAGGAGTGTCTTGATTGAAGATAGTTTCCTGAAATGGTGTCGTTTCCTGTACCCCCGTCCATTCCGAAGTCGTTGCTGTGATACGTGTTGTTGAGTGAGGAAATACCACGAGTAAACACAACTCTCTCGATGTCAGCACGAGGAACGTTGAAATATGAGGGAAAACAACATACTGCTGCGTTAGTACTGTCCAGTGCAATCACATAGTTTCATGAACATCGTGGCTGTCTGCAAACAATCGGACTCCTCGGAATGCGAGCAATCGCAATCTTCAACCATCAGTTGAGTAATTAATCACTATTTGATCCATTAATTTTCTCCCTTGATTATCGATTCAAATTGCATGTTCCGTGGAAAAGAATAATTTTATGTTATTTTATATCCATAATTTTTTAAAATTGAATTTAATGTCATTACTGTGCCCGTTGACTTCACTTACTCTTCACTTTGGATAACCGCATAAATATTTTCTCTCTTTGATATTGCAAAGCTCATTGAAATCCTTTTTGCATTACTCCATCTCTCTCCATCTGAAATTCGTCGAGTGACGGGTGTACCATCGGATAACAAATTTCCCCATAGTTTTCACCAAGTTCTCCGAGGTAAACACAACGCAACTTCGGAATTAGTACCTCTGTACACAGTGTAAATACTTATTACACATTTGATCCTTCGTAGCGGTGAGTTTCTACTTGAGTTGGATGCACGTCGAAATCAAAACTAAATACAGAGCGTCAACAACGTTATCGCATCACTCGAAAACCGCCGCCATTAATTTACCCAATTCGTCTCTATAAACTCATCCCGAGAAGCCCAATAAAAATCCTCATCCAAAACCACAATTTCCAAAACGTATAATTATTCCAATAAAATTAATTATAATAATAAAATACCTAAAAATAAAAATTCCCCTCCGCGCGATAAAAACCGCGATAAACCCAAAACTAAAACAAACCCCCAAAAACCAGAATTAAATTCTCAGCGACTCGTTTCAGTGAAAAATATATTTTCCGCTTTTCCAAGAATTCATCCGCAGCTCCTCTCGACTTCTTTGTATTTTCCATCCCCATCTCGCTCGGGTTGTCGTCCCATAGACCGTGCAAATGTCGCTAAAGCGAGTTCTGAGCTAAGAACAGAGACATCCGTTGCCTCCCCATTCCCTGGAGTTTAACACGAACTCTGGAGTGTCGGCGGAGTGTCGGGAGAAAGGCAACCTGGGCGACAGTAGAGATGCAACTGGCAACGGGTAACACACCCGGACCACCAGAGAGGATGCACCGGAACCCAGCTAGAGCCTCATCTCCTCCTCCTCCACCCAACCACCCACAACCCACCATCCACCCATCCCGCAACCTCCCCCTTGTCCCCCTTATCGCCAATATCGCCGGGTCTCTCTTTCACTCCGCACAGTTGTGTGCAACATTAAAGCACGTACGAATAGGTGCCCCGCGTAATCGGTAATCGATATTGAATTCTCCATGGAACAACGATAGTCATTACCGTGGAGGTATAAACGGTCCTGGGTATATCCCCCTTCTCCTCGGTAGCTGTGGAGATGCCAGTGTCCATGGAAGCCGTGTTCTACCCTCGGAATGCGATTAGGACACTCTGCATGGGACCTATGACGTTGTTGTTGTTAGCTGTTGCTCAATGTGACATTGAATATTTATGTTACGAGGGTTGAGCTACGTTTGCATGGTAAATATCGGTCTTTTGTAATTCATGGAATTTCTTCGGTGTTTAACCACCAGTTTCACGCATTAAAAGACGTGAAATATCGAGGGAAAAACATTTTTCATCGGTCGAGAATATGACCCTTTGACCTTGTGGCTGACTCAATACAATATTCAGTAATTATCCTGTCAAGGTCGTTGCGACGTTTGATGCTTCCCCAAGTTTACGAAATTTTATAAATAATTGCAGTTGGTGCGAAGGATTGTCTAATATTATTTCGAAATGTGCTCTCAATTTTACGCGTTACGGTTTTTATTGGGAGGAATGCGGGACGATGATTTCCCCTGCAGTTACAAATTTTCCGAAACACGTAGAGGTGGAGTATGAATGTACAACGCATCGCAGACATGTTCAATTTAACCCGGGAAATTTCCCGACGGTAAACAGACGCAATTTCATTTGCACTATGATATTTCCGTTTACAAATGAGAAATGAAGGTAATGTGAATGGTTATTGCATGTTCCATATCTCTGTATTTTCGCGACGTATTCGTCAAACGAACGAACAAAGTTGATATGAATTAATAAATAAATTAAAAATACCTGCAATTACGAGTTGTTACTTGAATAACCAATATAAATTCGTAATTGATCCTAGAAAGGAGCGAAGCGAGCGAGGGGCGGAGCCTTCCCGCAATTGGGGAGCGAAGTGAGCGAGGGGCGGAGCCATCTCGTAATTGGGGAGCGA
Organism: Fopius arisanus; assembly: GCF_000806365.1. NCBI lineage: Eukaryota > Metazoa > Arthropoda > Insecta > Hymenoptera > Braconidae > Fopius > Fopius arisanus. The sequence continues at coordinate 268,119 of NW_011887827.1, forward strand.
AGTGAGCGAGGGGCGGAGCTTCCTCGACCCAATGAGCATCGAGATGAGTAGTTTCACACTCTTAATTCCATAAAATCGCGACCAAAAAAAAAAATAATTTAATATCCACCAATTCGTCAATCCCACCGAGACCCTCGCTCCATGAAAAATGTTCTCCATTACACCAACAAAAAAAAAATAAACACGAGAGACATTGGAATTAATATTTTCCATTGTCTACGGGAGAATGAATTTGTGCAATTTGTCGCATAATTACCCTGTTTTAAATTAAACGTTCGCTTTAGCCGTGGAAATGGGATCACATGGTGGGGTGGGAATGGGGGGGAAATGGGGGGCTCAATGGGGAGGGTGAATTGGTTGGACGCGTTGAGCCACAGATAATTCGTCACAGTCGTGCGATGGCAATGACGATAGTTGTGTGTGGCTGATTCCAGGAATACCAGAATAATCGATATTCAGCACGGATTAGTAGAAACGCCAGTAATTAGAAATGCTTTACTGTATATCCGTCAGTTTGTATATTATACGATCGATAAAGGTTATCTCGGTTGTACGCCTGTATGAATTCTCATTAATGTGTCTAGTTGGTTTCGCGTATGCACTTGGAATTTATCTTTGATTTAATTAATTCCATCACTACTGTGTACTGTCATATTTGCCTATTACGTTGAGGTACCAGTGTCTCTGGTTATTCCATATCACGAGGGGTATTATAAAAATTACCGCAGCTGTTCATCTTCGATCAATTCTTAAAAGTCTTGAAATTGAGATAAAATTCGTGTAATTTTGTCAACGGTTTTATTGAATTCATTCAGTTTACGGTTATTCAAAGTTTGTTATTATTTTCCAACTTTTTTCGGTTAATGAAAATATCGGAAAAATTGATTGGGGAGTATCGGGGAATTAATGAGTTTTTTTAAGTGGAAATTTTAATTCGTTGTCACAGATATTTCAATGGTTTTGTCTGAAATTTCACTGCAGATGCGACAAAGTCGATATAAAACCCGTCAGCCACAATGAAAGTACTTTCGAGATGAGTATTCGCCCCCGAGAGATGTGTGGAAAAATCGGTCGCGTCATCGGAAATAAATAATCGGATAAAACAGTCGACATAACAGTCGATATCCGAGAATTCGATAATCGATTATAATTAAAAATTCAGCAAAATTTCATATTGATTGTTCATTTTATTATCGGAAATTCGGGTGATGGGGAAAATTCTTGTCGCTCTGTTGCTTGAAAATTCCGCATATCTCCGAAAAAAAAAATGATTTAGAAATTCAGGTGAATCATGCACGAGAAGTAGGTCAAGAATTTTTTACTGGATGGGATGATTGCTGTTCAGGTGCAGCCGGTGCTTGGAATATGATAAAACAAATTTGTGTCGATTTATTACCCGCCGAGAGGGGGTTCAATAAAAATCGCTCGTCCCAGATCAATTCGGAGGGGATCTCATGGAGATTAATTTGTCCGACTCCCCTCCAATTTTAGAAATAAAATTTCATTGGGATAATTCACAATTTTTTTAAATCGAATACGAAATTTTATTACAGTGGATTTAATAATGAGAGTCGAAGACCAGAAATTCATTAGATTAATTGCTATTCCCGATGAATTAATATTGACATTTGTCCCCACAAAAATAGTAATGTCAAAGTAATATTTCTAGAAACCACCACTTCGGTCGATATTAATTCAATAATAAAAATTCCCACAGCTCTAATGGCAAAATATTCAGGCGCTGTCTCCCATTCGCTATTCTAAAATAATTTTTCATTACGAAACCAAAATCAAATAAAATCTTTGCAAATTTTAACTCTCAATAATTAATTCAAAATCCCCGTGCAGGTTAAAATGAATTATTTCAGGTTCGTAATGATTAAATAGTAATCACACTTCGATAAAAAAATCAATATCATAAAAATAACATCTCGTGTTAAATTTCCGATGAAAAAATTGAAATTTTCCTCTTCAACAATAGCATAAGCTTAATGAGAAAATTAGGACTTACCATGAGCTTTTCCCAATCCGATTCGATGACTCGATATCGTTACGAGAAACAGACTGCTATTAGAATTGAATATTGAAGGTGATTATTGCGGTTCCCAGTGTATCCCCCGGAAATCCCTTTAATTTCCGTAAAGTAGCCAACTCCTCAAAAGGCATAATGATCATACGATGTGCGATCATGGCTCATGCCACAACCTCCACTCAAATCCATCGTTCATTGAGAACGAACTTATACGCGGTGGTAATCGATAATCGATATATCGAGACTACCCCTATTCCCGGGCATTGAGCAACGATCATCGTTAGTCCGTCGGCAAAGTTACCAGAACTACCCCTACGTCACGGTTAAATCACCGCAACCACCCGCCGATACCGGAAAATCAAGTCGGAAAATTGTCGGAAAATTCTCCACTAGAAAAAAAAATATATAAATAAAAATTAACCGGAAGCCGTTCTTCCCCTTTCCGCTACCCCAGCTCTTACGATATTTCCACCCCTAGAAGCGGTAATCCCAGAAAATTCAAGATATGAGAAAAATTTTTCATCATCAATGCGAATTTTCCGGAAAAACTGAATCCATCACTTTTCCATCATTTTTTTTTGGATAATAATTTTGTAATAGTAAAAAATGGTTAATTAAATACTTTGTGAATAAAATAGGAGATACATGTACGTTGGGAGAATTTTCAGATAATAAAAAATCTCAGAGTTCTGGTGGAGTTGATTAATTAAAATCCGTTGAATGTTTTAATTAATCCCTGCGGTATATAATTATTTGACGGTTTTCCGATGATGACAATTGCATGTGATGATTGCACTCGTTCAAGAGCAATAGAATTTTCTGATTTACGGCAACGATCATGGAGCACTCTAATGTATTGCATGTAAAGTATCCCAGAGAGTGAATACGATTAATGCATTATGACCTACATTCAAATTGCAGAGGTAGACAAATAATATTAAGCCCGAGGGTTTCATATTGTTCGGTGGTTATTGAATCAATGTATCGTCAAATGACCAGTAAATTAGCATACGGGGTTACGTTAAGAGATTTTGATGTATAATGCATATTCCTGTATTGAATATTCACGGCAATTGCTCTGCTCTTGTTACTCGTATTTGAGAACAATCGAAATACGATTCTACTGATATTATTAACTTTTGGTGGTAATGAGAGGTGAAATCAGTTGATTGATGGATCAAATCAGCGGAAATCTAGGGAGAGGAAAGATTTTTTCATTTGATACAACTGATTTTTTTATTAAAAAAATTGATTTTAGAATTGATTGAAAAATGGCAGTGGCATCCCGGGTAAAAAAATTGTAATCGGAATATTTTTTCCGAATTTTCAAAAAATTTCTGGAAAACTTTTCAAGCTATTTTTCTTTTGAAAAAAAAAGTCGGGAAACAAAGTAATTATATTTTTGGGAAATGTTTTGAATAATTTTTCAAAAATCTGTTTCAGAAAATTTTTTTCATAAAAAAAAATTTCTGAAAAGTCTTTCAGGAATTTTTTGAAAATTCCCAAAAAATATTTTGATTACAATTTTTTTTTTTACCCGGGACGTTAGGTAGAGTAATTGTAATAACAAATAGCCCTCGAAAAATGCAAGTTCATTCCCCCGACTCGGTGATACATAAACCCCGGAAAGGTAGAGGACATTGAAACGGTTGCATCGATTTTGTCGTTACGTCGACTAGTCTTGATAAAGAGATTAAGGGTAGAAACTCGATGCAACAGGTATCGATAACGCGGATTCTACTAAGGCCTCAACTCCCTCTCACTCCATCCAACATGAGGAAAGCCCCTTTATTCCCTCACGATTTGCCCTCAACCTCCACTCCATTCTGCCGACCTCGTGGCGTTTCTACGGCATTAGAATTCGCGATGTGACAAGTTCACCTCCGGCTATAAACCAGTCCAGGGGATGGGGTTGTACCTCACCAAAGCGAATCCTCCTCGGCGACCCTAAACGAGGATAAATTGCTCGTAGGGCCAAAGGATAGGATGACATTTGCCGTCGAGGAATTTCCTTACTCACCATTGTTTCTCTTTTCTCGTTTGCCACTCACCGGGTTGTTCCTTACAACCAGCTAGGACTTTATAATGCACATGAGACCTAACACTCTGACATTTTATCAACCCCTCTGACTCTCATGAAAATTCCTCCTAATAAAAATCACCCAATCCAAAACATTATCTCAAAAAATTGCAACTACAAATATTTTTAAAATGCAGTATCCACTCGTCAGTCATTTTCATGCAAATTACTGGAGAATAAACAAATGGGATGGATAATTAATAATAGTTATGTATATGTTTATTACAGAAAGAGGAATTGTTGTAGATTGTAGGAAATTCTTGAATTTGTAGTCGGTTTTGTCTGGGGAAGACGAAGTGGCGGGGAGGAATATGCAGATAGGGCACTGGCTTGTACTTTTTTTTTCCTGGATATGGGCTTGTTTATTTTCCAGTCAAGATGGGCTTTGGAGAGGTCTCTGGTCCCTCGGGAACTGCTGGGTAATTAGGTTGGGAGGGCAGATTGCAGAGTTATGGAGGGGCGGTGATAAAGGTTTGTTTTTGCGGAACAATTCTGTCCACATGATAATTCATTTAAAAATTACACAAAAATAGAGAATTAAAAAAACATTGAAACTCGATGGAAGAACGAAAAATTTCTATAAAATTCTTCATTAGGGAATCAATTGAATCTTCTCCTTTATATTGAATATTTAATATTTTGTCTTCCTTTTTGAGTCAGGCTTTCAATTTTTTTCGGGAAAAATAAATCGTAAAAATAAATAGGTCTTAATGCTCAGGATTCAAAACATTATCTTTAATATTGATCAGGGGAGTAATCATTACTCGGTAGGATAGGAATTATTGGCTATCCCAGTGGGAATTTTAAACGTCGTATTGCGAACTCTCCCCACGTAGGTGGGCATGGCAGCTGAAATCGCAATTACTGTTCCACATGGTAAATTTTTTCATGCGCCCCAAAGACGATGAAAAAAAAAATGCATAATGAACTGAAACCCATAATCATCTCCCTGAAAAATAATAGACCACTGAAAAATTCCCGTAAACATATTCCTTCTGACAACAACAATTCCATCACAATGTCAATTCGATTTTCTTTTTATTTACCATTAATTATAAATAAATAAATAATAATCGATTTATCATGTGTTAATTATCGATCGTTGAAAATGTCGAGTTTCTTCGTTTGAATTTTCAATTGTTGAAAATCCATGAAAGTGTAATAACAATAAAGATAGGCTGTGGAATATATCTGAGAACTAATTTTCAATTGTCGTCGTTAAAAATTCATCGCTTCCTGCCGTTACTTCGGATGATGAGGAAATTTAATAGACGTCATAACGAATATCGAGCGAAAATATTTCATTACTGTAGTTTCGGTGTAAATGTTGAACTTCTATGATTAAATCACACGGTATAATACTCACGTACAATATTTTTTTATTAACACCACAAATTTTCCGTACTCATCCGATAGTCATCTCCTGGTGCATCACGAATATCGGAGGCAAATGCGAGATAAGGTAAACTTTTAATTAGAAAACTGAATATATTTCGGAATTTTAATGAAATTTATGCGGTGAATGACATTTTCTCGAATATGACCGCTGATATTCTGAGATTCTGATGAAGATTGAGTTGTTTAAATATTCAATACTAATAATACAAAAGATCAATTTCAGAAATGTTATTGAAAAGTCACCATGTCAATGCAGAAAAATCGATCTATCATTCGTTCTCAATCTGATTCTATAAATACCTCATCGAAATCAGGGCACGTCAGAAATATTCCGTCATCGATTCCGTCACTGAGCAATACCAGAAAATTACATTAAAAAATAAATTCACCTATTAAAATAATAAGTCGCCCAATATTCTAACTCCGTGGAATAAATTTCCCATGCACTGCAATAAAATTTCCGAAAATCTGTGAATTTTTTCTACAAAAAATATCGTGTGACCACTTATTCCATTGGGCACGTGATATAATTGTTAATATTTTATAAACATTAAACGAATTTAAATGAAAATAAATCCACATTACCCAGCCCTCCCTTCCGCAAACGGGATTTCCGCTAACGACGAAAAATGCATCTCCTTCCTCGAGTCTTTGATGAAAAAAAAAAGGAAAATATCATCTCTCCAACTCATTTTCCACTCCATCTACGATTTCTCCTCAGAAAAATCGAGGGAATTGTCAGGAGACTTGCGAAATAATTTCCCTCCGCCGTACAAACACGATATGACGTAGGCGGAGAGTCGGCGCGATGTCGGCAAGCTTCTTTATAAGCCCACTTATGATGTACGTCGACGTATCAAAGCGGATGTCTCACGGAATCAAGAAGAAAAAATTCTATGCATCTCTGAGTATTTCCGGGGGGTCTTGGCGGGGTTAAAGCATTTCTGCAGTTGATACGTGGGGAAATAGAGAAAGAGATGGAATAGATGCAAGACGAAAATAAAGAAACCAACACCTCACTCGTATTTCATTTCCGCCGACGGATTGCTATATTATTTTACTGGCGGGAGCTAGGCGGAGATACTGGATGCTACATCATCCATAAGACGAGATAAAAAGGATATGGAGTGAAGACTGCGAATGTATGTGGAAATACTTTTTTCCCGGGGACAAGTGTGATGTGAAGATTTCTTTTTTTATCTCGTTACTATCTCTCCAGCGGAAATCGGCGCTTCCATTTTTTTTTTCCCTCCCATCGGAAGTTTTGCAATCGAAATCTGCGGTATATTGACTTTTCTGTCTCGAGGGGAATTACATTTTTATTTTATGTATCAAGTTTATTTATTTATTATAATAAATAAATATTGTGAAATTGAAAAAACGGGGAGGGAATTATTTGAAGATGCACTTTGAAATTTTCGGATTGATTTCGAGTTGCAGCGACTCATTATCCACTTGATCGAAAGTTGAAAGGAAAATAGAAATAATCTCAGGCTTTCTTCGTCATCTCGGAGTTGCTATCGAATTCCACCGTAAATCCGGCAAAAGTGAACGTCGAGTGCGAATGTTGAGGTACAGCGGGAAAAAAAAAAACGCGAAAATAAGTGACTGAAAGTACGTAGAAATTATTGAGAGAGTACTCGACTGGTTGAACGTACATAAAACTTGGGAACTTTCACGTGTCTCGATAGAAGTTTTAACGGGTCCGATCGAGAAATTTCTCAATACGTGAATGTCTTTTTTTTTCCCCTGTATTTTTCCTCCCGATGCTGAAATTCATCCGAGCATTAAGCGCTGAAAATTCACGGAATCTTACATTTTCCGAATTACGCTTATTAATGAAGGAAAACTTGAGTACGAAACGTTATGGAGAAATTTCCAGGTATTTTCCAGGAAAAGTTGAGGAAGAAGAAGAAAGTGGGAATGAGGTGGATAAAAAAGTTTCAATCGCTTCGCGGATATTATTTTCCCAGTGAGTTATGAGAAAATCTCGGGAATTCACTTTTGATTCAGCAACGGCCGATCCAATCCATCGTTACAACACTGATTGACGCGAGGGCAATTGATCTTTATATTTTTCCCACGAGAGTTTCTTTATCCAAAGTAAGATATCCGAATCAATTAACAAATCAATCATGCAATCTCACTGCCCAGAAAAATTCAGCACTCATCCGCCATCAACTCTACCAACTTACAACTTCATAAATAGTTCCAAACAATTATTTACCATAAATGATACCTTACACATGCACCTAAACATAGGAATGAATTAATTGGATTAACTAATTAAAGAAAAATATAGAATTCCCCTGAGAGTTGAAAGGAAAAAAAAAATGTAAATACCCAATAATAATCGAATTCCTTAGACTCCTCACATTTCAATCTACCCCACAATCGTAATCCACGTCTTATTTCCATCAAATATTATTCCACACGGTTCGTACAGCAAATACGGCTTGAAAGTGGTCCAAGGGTGGATGTGCCTGCGGCTGAGGGAGAAAATAGATAGAGGAGCTTATGCCGGAGGAAGCTGAGCTCCGATTCCTCATGTAAATTGTGTCGTTTCCGGTTGACGGATCACAGCCAGCCAGAGGGGAAAGTGTACAGTGCTCCTACACAGGGTAAAAATTCTCATTCCCTCCCACAACCCCCAGAGTCCTCCCTCGCCCTTTCTGCATCCCTTCCCTTGCCCTCGGGCACCTTGTCACCATTTTCTGAGGGACCTTCCACCCACTTTCACCCACTTTCATCCCTTTCCATCCCCTTTCACACAATTCCACCCACTTCCACCCACCGTCACTCATTCTCACGTAAAAATCCAACAACTGTACCTCATCCAGACACCAATCGATCCACGTGTTTTCCTTTCTTATCTCTCTTTCTGTAATCACTCGATCGATATTATTCTTTCTGTTCTATTCCACTGTGATTTTTTTCCATTTCGGATGGAATGAAACTCCTCGGGATTTTGTAGACACTGGTGGGACCCTCCGGCCATTCCCCTCTGCTTTGACGTACTTGAAGACGAATTCATTGGCAGGTGCGCAGCTGGCTTCACTGCCACTTCCATCACAATATTTTTCTTTTTTTTTTTTCTCTTCTATTTTATCCCCCCGTTAGTTTCTTCTATTCTCGTGTTCGAGGAGAGGAGACTTTTCATTTTTCTCCGGCAGAATTTACATTCGATTTTTTTCATTGTTTAGGGGGTGGGCGGGGGTGGGCAGGGGTTGGGGGGTTTCTTGGGTTCGGTTGGAATTTAGATATATTTTTTTTACCGTTTTTGAACGGAAAGATTACAGAGGTTTCACGTAAATTACGGAAGATATGGTTTTTTTATTGAATATTTATTATATTATATATTTGTATATTAGAGACATATAAATACCTGGAAGAGTGTAAATAACCTAACGATCAAGTAACAACAGTAAAAAAATTGTAAAAATCAGGAAGTCTTTTTTCCGCGTATATAAAATATTGCGAATTTGGAAAAATTCCCACTGCTTTCGCTAAATATTAAATTTTTGCGGAATGTTAAGGGGTCAATCCTTATAGAGATTGGAATGCAATATTTTAATGTTCAGTGGATTTTTCAATTCATTGGATTCATTTGCATTGGCATTTTTGGGGCTCTTGATAAGCAATTCAGAGTCTTATTTTTAGCTGCTTCGATGTGTTCCTCGATGTGAGCGCATTTCACGGCTTGCATTTCGGCGTCTAGGAATATTTGTTGTATATGTGAGTTGATGGCGGTCTGATCTTCCACACATTTCTGAAGATTTTCTTGGTATGATTGAATTATTGCGTCTAGGCAGGGGTCAGTTTCATTTTTACGAGAACAATCGATTTTTGCTGCATCAATATTGGCGTCGAGTTGGTCCAATTTCTGGAAATTGAAAGTTCGGTTTCAAGATCGGGTAACCGATCGGAATCGGAATTCAATGATTTATCGGCTAAATTTACTTACATTTAGTAATGAATCAATTTCATGGACGATCGGCTGGCTTTTGGGAATGGAAAGTGTTATGCATTGAGTTACAGCGTTTTGAAAATCAGGTGAATAGAAATTGTAGCTCATCGATGAATAACAGAGACTGTGATTCATGGATATCATCGAACTCTGAAATAATGATTGACAATGACAATTTTTTAGTGGTAAAATTACATTTCGTTGAAAATTCCCGAGTAAAAAAAAATTGTACTCTGAATATTTTTTCCAAATTTTCAAAAAATTTCTGGAAAAATTTTCAGAATTTTTTTTAAACTCACTTTGAACTCTTGCAACGTAGGGTCAACTCTCTCAATAAAAATGGAGTTCATTACGCGATCCCGAAACACACGATCGAGATCGCTAACTTTATTCTTAGATATGCGCAGAACATTTTTCATCAATGCCGCATGATGAAAGGTCAGCGGCTGCGATTGGTTATTGACAACTTCAGCATTAATCTGAAAATAATTGTCAAGTGGATACAATAATTAATTGATTTTTTAAAATATTCTAGAAAAAATTTAAGCAGTTGAAAATTCCGTCAGAAATGGGCAGAAAACTTGACGAACATGTTAATGGAATGGTAAAATGTCATCGCGACTTACCTGAAGCTTGAGCAGAGCTGCAATAAAAAAAATCTGTAAGAAGCACTTCATTGTCTTATTTGAGAAATTGATGGTAAGACTGAGTGATTCTCAGGGGTCCCACCAGATTTTATATACCCCAAAGATTACCCCACCTTCACTTGATTTTTGTATTCTTTTCTTCATATCGTTCTATCGCATCCAATACGCTCAAGTTCTTTGTGGAATTGAACAATTGGTGGTTTAATCAGATCGATAAGAAATGATAATGGATTGGAGGTCAAAAACACCTGGAAATTCTGAAGGTTTCTCAGCCGAAATGTTGATTAACGCTAAACATATTCGGCGAAAAATGAGAAAAATAAATACTAGGATCAGATAACAGGGTTCGATATTGTGATTTATTTAATTACAGTAAATAGTATAGCAGGTGGAATTAACTACTCTTTGTTCATTCAAATTGATACGAATGATCACTCGAAGGTTGCTTTGAAATATTTCTTCAGTGTCAGGTTGATTTAAAAGGGCGGAGAAAGCAATAAAAAAAGGAGATATCGGTCGTCAAGTGGCTAGGCGATAAATCGAATTCTGCAGTCTTGTTAAATATCGCTTTATCTGAAAAACTTGTGGTCTCAGAAGAAAATCCATAAGTACCTTTTTTATTGTCCATTTATTTAGCCACAAAATTGCTTTTTTCATATTTTCACCTACCATTGATTGTCTTCGAGATAGATCGATTACTAATAAAAATGTACTGTAGAAAATTAATTTACAATGAAAAATTTAATAGAATGGGATTGAAAAATCTCGAGATCTAAGAGAAATAGGAAAATTTGGGTTATCATCTTTTTTGTAGAGCTATTTAAGGGCTACAAAAACGATTTATACAAAAATTTTGCTATCTCCCCTCCTTTTGAAGCTGGCGAAATTTCCGTGGATCAAAACAGGAATTGAGAGTGAAATGGAGAGCTCTGAAATATTTGGTTAATTTAATAATATTGATTATATTGAATAAGTGATAATTTACGCTTTTACACCAGATTTTCATGTGTGTTAGCTGATGGAGATTTTTCTTCGTTGCGTACTTTCGATTGAGATGGATCGGAAAATCTCATTTTTGTTGCGATACGTTTCAATTCTCTCGATAGCAGCAACTATTACTTAGGGAGAAAGTTACGAGTGGCTCATACCGAGGGAGAAGTTTTGAGCAGCTCGATCACGACTACTCAGTGAAGATTTGCGCGTGCCACTGCCAGAGTTGCGCCAGAGTTCCGCCGATATTGCGCGAAAATTCGCGAAAATTTTTCCCATCTTTTCCTGAATTCTGAATTCTGAAATCTGAAATTTATATTTCTTGTCTCTAGAAAATTCACAAAAAGAATTCATCGTCAGCGGGAGACTGATTTTTTGTAAATAACATTGTGACATAATTAATAAATCCCAGGTACTCAGCAAAAAAAAATCTTAAATCCATTGATTTTTTTTTTGTACTACAGTAATTTTATGGGGGACGTCCACCCAAAAATTCCAACCCCAGCGTACATTAAACAGAATTACCATTTTTTTATTCAATAAAAAATTGATGGAGCCATTAAATTTTTGATCAAGCCTGCCCTTTATGTTTACAGCCCCTCCTTTATGGTTGAACCTGTTTGCTTTTTATTTGGGAGTACCTCCCCCACTCGTTATTTTACTGTTGGTCATTTGGCGTCAGCATGATCTCATGCTCCATTAGAACTTTATTTCAACGGAAAGAAAAATCCATGAAAATTCAAAAAGAAAAATCACGCGGTGACCTAAAAAATGAGGAGTATATTTCAGTTATCAATTATCCACGTTGTAAACAGTTAATTCAATTCCAGAACGAGTGAATACGCGAGATTTCAAGAACGTTCATGCGACAATAACAAAACAATTGTCAAAAAAGCTTTTGGAAGCTTCCCAGTTTCCTGCGAGTTGATATTGTACCCGACCCTCCAGTGATGCAGAAGTTTTTTGTTGTCCACCAAATTCTCAATGGTTTTTTTTTTCGAATTGTTCAGAATATTGGGAATTCGGCGACTCTTCATAGGATTTGGTGCCTTGTTTCCGTTTTTTTTTTTTTCGCTTCAGTGGAATTCAGGTATGGGGAGTTTGATTATTGTATGTAACTTGTTGAGGGAAGTAATGAAAACAATACTAAGTTACAAAAACTCCATTGGCGGAAAAACCCGGAAAAATTTCACTGGTAAGTCCTCGGCGATGTATCACAATAGAGACCGGAAGAAAAAAAAAAAAACCCGACGAAAAATGCCATCACCCATAGATCATTCCTTGATTACCCTCAGCCCCGAACTTTTTCCCTTAATAACCTCAAAAGAAAATGAAAACCACAAATTACGAAGGAGTCGAACAAACGAGATTAGAGAGATGGAGGTTCGTGAAAAGCGCACCAGGTGAAATATATAAGCGGCTGTAGGGGGTGGGTTTTCCAAAGAGAAGGGGTGAGGGGTGAAATGGGAAGAAAAGGGGGAGTGGAGAAATCGTAGGAAAAGTTTTCCTCGGAGTTTGTCTCCGGTCCGACGAGCCCATACTCGAGTTTTCCAACCCCCTTACCCCTTTACCACCCCCTGTGGAACTGTGGATTGAACTTTTCAGTGGGTGTGTAGGGGGTTCTGTGGCGGAGAAATATAGTGACGATATCGTCACGCGATTCATAGCCCAAAAGTCCATTTTCCAGCTTTTCCGAATTTTCACACCTCACCTTCAGGAAAATTCTCTATTTAATTTATTCCAACTCTTTGTAATTGTGTAGAATATCCGGTAATTTTTGCAGGGAAATTGAGGTACATATTACATACCAAAGGAAAATGACGGGGAAATCGGAAAATCCGGGAAATTTCAGATTCTATTTGGACTGTTCCACGAAAATTATCAAATCTCAGGGAAATTCAGTGAATTTAAAATACGTCAATTTTTCTTTTCGTGCAACGAAAATTGCGGAATTTTCCGGGAAACTCTGCAATTTTCTTTCAACATTGTATCCAACGTTTCGACGGTACGGTCGAAGCGTAAAGATAACACTGAGACGTTCGAAGCCTGTTTCCTAAAATCCACATGTCCTTTTTGCAAAGTCTGTGGCGAGAGGGTGGAGGGCAGTAAATCCGTGCATGTCACGTCGGGAAAAGCTCCCACATGAGAGCCTGTGGGACGTTAATGCGTGGAGATGGGTGAAAAGCTGGGAAAACTGTCGGGTTGTTACCCGGATTTTCGTGTGGTTTTTTTTTCCCGGTATGTGATGATTTGCGGGTGATTTTGAGTTCGCCCCCAAATAAAAGACAAATTCGTAATCGACAGAAAAAATCCATATAAAAAATAGTCCAATATAATTATCGTCGAATAATTTTTCTAATTATTTTTCATGTTCGCCGGACATTTTTAACCAATAGGAATATGGAATTTTTAATTGTTCCTCACGTACTATATTTGTTCAGGTGCTCCATTTCAGTGCTACGCATCACTTACTTCAGACGAAGCACAATTTCTTTTTTGTTCAGAGAACAATCGGTTGAATATGTGGTGACGTAATGTTTATATTGGAGCTCGATGATTTTTCATCGATATTTTTTTTTTCCAGACATTGTACGGCCATCGCCCTTGCCGTGTTTATATTCTCGTAAACACCACTACAGTGGGTTATTTGGAGAGTTTGCAGGGTAAACGCATTTTCAATGTAATAGTGAAAGTTGAAGGTACTTTGGCGATAGTCAGATGCGGCTTTCTGTAATTTTGGAATTTGCGAGTTCGTGCATGGATGGATGAGGATTCTGTGGAAGTTGAAAAAGCAATAGAGCATCACTTGATCGATTTTCTTCTGGATTTTCGCTGCAGTCTGCAATTTCAAGAGATCGGATTTCTTCTGAGTCAAATTTTTCTTTCGAATTCAGGGAAAAACCAGGAAATTGCAATTTTTTTGGAAATTAAACAAAAACAAAATCCATTGCCAGCAAGAATTCTTTTCAATTGTTGATTTTTCTGGAATGCTATAGTTTTCCAAAAAATTCAAGATTGCCGGATTTTTCCACGAATTTTCATTGAGTGAAGAGAGAAATTAAAATTTCACAAGAATTATCTGATTTTGTCACTGAAAAATCGCGATTAATATTGTTTTTCAATTCAAACATTTATTATGGATTGATTCGAATATTTAAATGTTTTTATTGAATATTTTTTCAGAGAGAATGTACTTACGGCGATCAATAAATCGAGATTTGTCACGATCGACGTCCAATTGGGTGAATGGGCCAGAGAACAGCTCGAGAGACTAGCCAAGTATATTTTTTGCATAAAGGAGAAATCATTTGCCATCGACAACACGCACGTGTGGTTCGTGTTTTCAGCTCTCATCTACAATTTCCATTAATTAATAATTCATTAATTATTCCCCCAATCACTGCAATTAGTTAATGAGTTTGAATTTCACTTACAATAATTTCCTTCAATGCATTTTTTATCTCACTCTCTACTAAAATTCGCGAGTTGTTCTGTAATTTTTCGTGGGTGTGCCGGTGATTTAGCAGTTGAGTTTTGTATTTTAAATTTATTTCACGGATTTTGCTGACATCATGGCTGATCACTAGCAAGGAGTCTTCACTCTAGAAATATCAGACTTCTTGTGTTTTCAAAGTGATGAGACACTTAGTGACGGAATATTTTCACAACTTACGTGGCATACAAGTGCTACTGATAACAAGACGAAAATATGGGCCCAGTACTTCATGTTGGATCAGTTGTATGTATTTTCCCTGGACTCTAGTAATTTTTGATCGTCAGCTAGTCTCGCCCAATTATTTTATACCGCACGAATCAATGTGCTTCGGTGATTTTTATATTGCGTTGTATTGCAAACAGTGAAATATGTGACAAAAAAAACTCATCCTATTTAATCACCTGGAGTCCACGTGTTGTTTATTCGAATCGATAAGGATACTTGATACACTGATTTCATTATTTTGATAAATAGAAATTTTCATGGATTTTGTTTTAGAGGGCAATCAGTGGAAAAATGTTGAACTGCAATAATCGATTCTTGGTATTGATCAGTTTTTCATAAAAATCTCGAAATCTAAAGGACCCGGGTAAAAAAAAATTGTAATCGGAATATTTTTTCCAAATTTCCCAAAAATTTCTGGAAAACTTTTCAGAAAATTTTTCTTTTGAAAAAAAAAATGGGGAAACAAATTAATTATATTTTTGGGAAATGTTTTGAAAAATTTTTCAAAAATTTGTTTGAGAAATTTTTTTTGTCATTTCCTCAAAATTTTTGCAAATATAATTTTTTCTTTTAATTATACTGTTGTTCCCTTATTTTTTTGATTTTTCAATATTTTCAAAAAAAACGCTATCGAAATTATAAAAAAAATTTCCTATTCAAATTTTTGAAAAATTTTTCAAAACCTTTCCAAAAATAAAAATATTTCGATTACAATTTTTTTTTTAACCCAGGGACATAGAACAATTTTTATCGGGGCCTTTTTTATAGACAAATTAAAGGCCACAAAAAATATTCATATACAAATCCGGTGTCTGTTCAACTTTCCGAGATATTCCCGAGGAACTCACTGAAGTGATAAATCGAGTTATTCGGGTTTACAGCTTTGCTGTGGAATTGTTTTGGCCGACATTTGAAGGAAAATTCCCTCCGGATAATCACTCGTACTTCAAAATAAATCCATCCCTTTCCTCATTTTCCTCTGCGTATGGAGATCTTGTAATTAAAAATTTTCCAATATTTAATGGCTCGCGGTTTCTATTGGTTCAAGTGTTAAATCGTGTCATCTATGTAATTTTGTCTAAACCAAATATCCGACTGAATACTCCACGTGTCACATGACTCCATGATCGATGAAATCAAAAAGTAATTGACCTCATTATTTTCAATTAAATGGAGTCTGAGGTGACATGAGAATGATAAAACACATGTTCCATATGAAATTATCATATAATTAAAATTTCTGAGGGGAAAGCACGAAATTTCGAAAGAGGATATAAAAAATAAGTGCACGATCGCGCAATATAATGCCCGAAAAATTGGATATCGTTCCTGAAACGCATCGGAAATATGAGTGGAGAAAACTAAGCAATTCCCGAGAATTATTCTTCCGATTTGAATACGAAGGAAATAACCGATCGAGTCAGGTCGCGTCGCCATTCCCACTCTCCGTCCTCAGATAATAAGAATCGAATTTTTTTAATACAAAATCGATTTTCCCCCTATTCCACCCACCTAATATCGTAAACCGACTGCTGTACGATTTTCAATAGAGAATATCTCCGATCTTCCTCCAGAGATGGGACAAAAATCATCTCTACCTCTTTGAAAAAAATTCCGAATTACCCAACGACGAGAAAATCTGGAATTGAAGTTTGTGATGATGTACCGAAGAAAGAGAAATTTAAAGAGAAAATAAACTATTGCAATAATTACCGCAGGCCCCTCAGCTCACGATATATTCTCCATTCCACGATCAGCTCCAAATATTTTTCTCACCCCCACGAATTATGAAAAATTTCATGAGTATGCGATTACCGCAACACTTGCCCTCAATACACCATTTAAAATATAATTAAACACATAAATGGAGTTTTGAGTTTCATCGCAGTGGAAAATTGCCGGAGTGATAATTAACATTCGTCATTGTTTAAAACTCCATAATCATCCATACTACTCACGACTAACTTCCCCTGAAAATAAACAATGAATACTCAATAATAATAATAATAATAATAAATTAAATGAATACAATTAACCCCCAACAAAATCTACATTCGGAAAGATTATATTGTTTCTATATTCTCTTCGGAGCTTAATGAACCGCTCGAGTCAACTTGCGGTGTTTGACTGCGAGAGGAATATAACAATATATAAATAATTTTCTGATGCGTTAGGGGGGTGAATAGGGGGTTGAAGGAGGTGGAAAGAGGTGGAAGGGGGTTGAAGGAGGTGGGAGGGAGGTGAAAGGAGGTGGAAGGGGGGTGAAAGGAGGTGGAAGGGGGGTGAAAGGAGGTGGAAGGGGGTGGAAGGAGGTGGAAGGGGGGTGAAAGGAGGTGGAAAGGGGGTGAAAGGAGGTGGAAGGAGGTGAATGGGGATGGTTTAATTTCAGTGGAGCCGCAGTGACACTGCAGCACGACTGAACGGTCTACCGCGCCGACCTCCTCCCAAACTGGATTGAGTATAAAAGAAGCTCCAAGGTAGCAAAAGAGTTCTGGAGAGTACCCAGTACATCGTGGAAAGGATCGAGAGGCCAGGATGAAGGGGGTGGAATGGGAAGGTAAAACTTCTAACCCACGTAGTGTTACGACATAGCTGGACGGTAGGGAAGGAACGAGTGGCAATAAGACGGCAGCACGCCTTTTACCTCCTTTTTACACTTATATTCCTTCACTTATTCCCATCCACTTGTTTCTTTTTTTCCTGTA
Organism: Fopius arisanus; assembly: GCF_000806365.1. Lineage (NCBI taxonomy): Eukaryota > Metazoa > Arthropoda > Insecta > Hymenoptera > Braconidae > Fopius > Fopius arisanus. The sequence goes on from NW_011887827.1 coordinate 285,659, forward strand.
CCCCCTCAGCCCCTCGCGTCCTTCTCCCTCATTCTCCCTCATCATCCCCTTTTTCCACCTCTCCCTCCCACCTTTCAGTGGGGAATCTTTCCATCTTTATACCTCCTAATCTCCTTTCATTCTCTGACATTCTCTCCCTCTTCCCTTTTCTCCACTGACACGTTTATCCCGAATTTACTGGCACTACCTCTCGCTTCTCTCAAAATTATTTTTATCTCACTTCAATTTTCTTTTTTTTTTTTTATCTTTCTCCCTCGCTTTTTTTTTTCACCGTTTATTTTTCCAGCTGCACTCAAATGCACTCACATTAAATTACGCTTTCCCTTGGGCAATGGGCGAAGGGAGTTTTGTTTCACTGGGTTGTCTGGAAATTACGGGGAATTAAACACATCACGGCTCTTTTGTACATAAAAATTTATGCGACGTGTGCCAATCTCGCTGAGTTTATGTCATTTCCATGGGTAAAAATCCTTGATTAATTAATTGGAAATTGTTATCGATGGAAAATTTCATGCGAATCCGTGATTGCTTTCAATTAAAATTTAATTCAAACTCCTGTAATTTAAAATTTCAATGACATGCTGACGAATATTTCAAGAAATTTCTCATCCTCAAAATAAACTCGAATAAATTCATATTTTATTTATAGTACCATTAAATTCATCACAAAACGTCTCCTCAAACATTGTTATTTATTAAATTCCCATTGAGTATTAAATGCTAGAGTTAATTCAACTGATGAGATATTTATAATTGCAAGTGCAGGTGGAAATTCTGCCCGTAAATTTGAACAATCACCGCCACTGGCCATTCTCAACTTCTCTCAATAACCCAAGCATCCTAACTAATTAAAATACTCTTAACGAACAACTAATCATCTCCCCTAAAAGTCTATAATTACCGCCATTCACGGAAAATCCTCGCGAACAGCCGGAGAAATCCATGAAATTCAACTTCAAACGGCATGGAAAAACCCTACGAAATAAATCTCCATCAAAGAGGAGTAAATTATGCACATTTTGTTTTCACTTTATTCATTTATGAGTGAAAGTTGCACGGAAAAGGTTCATTAGGGTAAACATTTCACTGCCGGTGTGATAGTGGAAGGTGAGGGGTCAAAAAGAATACGGTTTCAGGCTAATTGCGTCACTCTTGAGCTTATTGAAATTGCTGAGTTTTATTCATGACTGGCACGCTGACAAGTTTTCGCACATTTTCCGACTGCACTTGAGCTCAAGTGATGAGGGAAATATAACGGATGAGGCGAAAATTGTCGCGACTGTTGATGCAGGTATGATTACACCCGCGAATAATTTCTAAACTGTTGAGAAATTCCACAAATTTTCCGCAAACTAGTCACATAATCGTCGGCTGATAAATAATTATTATCAATTTAATCAAATTAAATGCATAATATCGAATGAAAATTCTGGGAAAAATGATATTTTCCCCTCGATTAATTCCCACACTTTCCCCCGAATTAATTAAAAAATCCGCTACAAGTGAAAAAAAAAGCGATTGAAAACACGAGTTACATGCAGTAATTGATTGTAACAAGACCTCTCTCGGTGAGCAATTATTTTATTTAATCCATAAACTCCATTTCAATTAAAAAATCCTCGTTATCAGTTCACTGGGTCTCATGTTAAATATGAATGAGAGCGTTGCGATAGCGTGAAGTTTCTATACATGAAAGAGGAATGGAAAAACTCGAGTGAAATAGGAGGGGATATTGAAAAGCTGGGAAAATTCGCGATCGTGGAAAGGTGTTCGATGCTCTTTGGCTCATTCAGTCAAGAGGAAACGCACTTGTAGGTTCCATCAAAAATCGAAGGGTCTTAATACATGAAAAATCAGCCGAGTGAAATGAGGTATTCAGAAACAGCATTGAAAATTTCTCAAGAATTCCAGTCTTATCCTCATAAAAAAAATCATTTCTTATCCTTAAAAATGATTTCCTCTCGAAAAGAATGTGATTGAAAATTCCAATATTTTTTCAACGATATAAATATTAACTGCAATAAATTATCAATCGATTATTCAATTCCAATTATTGCAATATTTAATTTTTGAATATTTTAAAAGATTCAAACGGAATAAAATGGATTCTCCACCTGAATTCAATTGCACTCGCATGGAGAATTGAGTAATGGAAATTTTTTTTGAGGTGCAGCCCAACAGTTAAATTCGTAACGAAAAGGTCGAATTCGGTGATGACTTTTCCACAGTAAGAAAGTAAAATACACGAGGAAGGCTCTCACGGGAGAAAAGTGACGGAGGGGGAGTTGGAGTTTAATTGGCCGTTGCACTCGCCGGCAATTGCAATCTACGTGAGCAATTATGTACGAGGAAACCTTTATTTCTTTGCGTTTGACCCAAAGCCCCACATGCCGCACAGCACGAAAACATAATTGGAAGACGAGCGACTGCAGGAAAGAGTCGAAAATCAGATTAAAATAATCCAAAGTACGACGAAATATCAATTAATTCCACGTCAACGAATTCCCCTACAAAATCCTAAAATTAATCATAATCAATTTAAAATTAACACTAAATATATCATTTATGGGAATTATTAATTTATGGAAATGATAAATTACTTGTCACTTTTTCGTGACTTTCGTAAAAACTTGCCAATTTCTCTGAAGACTGAGAAGAGTAAATAATTATATTTAATTATCTTCAATAATTGCAGATAATTGGCAAAATAGGGAGTAGGGTAAATTGCGAAATGAATTCCATGACATATATTTGTCGGTGTACATGAAATTTCAAGTGTAATTTAACAAGAGTAAGAGTATTGTGCTCTGGGTGGTAAGTTGGTCCCTGGTGGCGATATAAATTTAATGAAGGCAATGAGCAATGATTTTTCATGCATAAAATAAAGGTGTCTGGATTTGGTGGTGAGGGGATTTGGCGTGTGAAGAGCCAACGGGGATGGGAAATCCCGACGTCACGGTTGGTCCGAATTTCCGTGGGATCGTGCACCGTGACCAACAAACTACCACGTTTTACGATCCCATACCCGGGTGGATAGTGCTACCTGAAGGAGGGATTAGACGGATCATGAAGTGCCGTGGGAGGTGTGGGGATACACCTAGACAGCATCCACAGGGCGCAGGGATGTGTATTAAGAGCTCCGAGTGCTGGTGAGTCAGTCAGCCTACAAATTATACAATCCATCTATATAAACACTTCGCTCTGACATTTCCCGGAATATTCAGTCATTCCGTTTGCCAATTGATTCGTCTCGTTTCAACGAATTACGTACATCCACTCCGTCACGCGATGGAAATCCTTTGCGTTGTTTTCATCATCCGAGAAAAAATTTTACCTACCGAATTTTCAATGAGCCACTCCTCCATTTTACTCATCTCATACTATCAACTATTTTCCCATCCGTGAATGGGGTTTGTTAATTTTTGTAAATAAAAATTAAATAAATAAAGGATAAATTTCGGGTGGAAATGAATTCCGAGCGATTGCCGAAGAATTTCCAGTAAAAATTTGAAACGCAATTGAGTCCGTAAAGAGAATTTCGATTCGTTAATTTGTTCAGTGATAGATGTCAGTATTCAGTCGGACGGTGGATCCAGTGATCTGAAAAATAAATGCTCCATATCGATCAACTCGTCGCTCCTTGAATTCGGGAGGAGCCCATTCACAATAATGAATCCCTCCACCCCAAGGCCAATTGTTTATTAAAACGGGCATTCATAGAACTCACCCCCAGTAATAAACCCTTCGAAAAAGATCAATCCTCACAATTCCGAATATATCCGAATTCAGGAATATAGCAGATACGGTGAATAGAACTTCCCCCACATGAAAAATCCACCCCCTGTTTATTGAAACTCACCCCCACGTCCATAGAACCCACCCCCAGCGATAAATCTACCCCAAAAATATCTATTCCTCACGTGCCCACGGCAAAAATGGATCTGAATTTTGAATATTTTTCGCTTGATCGAGGGATATTCGATAATAAAATCTACATTGTCAGAAATTTTTTTCAAATTCATGGATTTATGGAAATTATTCTCATGGGAGGATAAGGGAATTCATAAAATTCCACGATTTAATTGAATTTTCAATGGAACATGAATATTTCATACCAGAAAAACCTGAAATTTCGATAAAAAGTTGAAATTGAGGACAGAATCAGAATTTCCGAATTTCAGTCCCAAAAATCATGAAAAAAATTTAGTACAGTCGATTAATTGATTAACTATAAATCAGTATTGAGTAGAAATTGCTCGACATAAGTATTCTCGATAAAATCCCGGAATTGGTCGAAAAATGACAAGAAGTGATTCCACATGAATCCTCTTCCAATAGCAATGCGATTCCCAATAAAAGAAACGATAAAGAATCCGGCACTAGTGAAAACAGATGAAAGGAGCAAACAAAACAGAGTAGAAAAGAAGATAAGAGAGATAAAAAAAAAAATAAAGAAACTGGTGAAAATCTCCTTGGAGACTTCAAAAGCCACTGTCCGTGCACTGTCTGGTATTTTACCCGATTGACTGTCTAAATCACTCCAAAACTCGCTGGACAACAAAGGGATGAAAGAAGAATAATATAAAGAGAAAAAGCCGAATGGAGGCGGGGAAAAGAGGTTGAAAAAAAAAAAGCCGAGAACGTTTGAGAAGACGATGAAGGACGAAAAGAGATGGAAAAAAAAAGCGGGAAAAAGGGAAAAAAAATGGAAAAAAAGGAGAAAAACTGGGAAAAAAGGGGGGCGAAGGGGGTGAATGGGGCAAAGAGGGATATGCAAGGGGCAACGAAGGATAGAGTGGGGATGCTGTTGGGGAAGTTTGCAAAGCCAGTGGAGAAACGAGATTGTCGAGAGTGAGCTGTGTGCGGTGGCATATGGAGGGAGAAAGAGAAAACTTGACTCTGTCTTTATCCTCAGCCTTCGCCTGGGGGCTTCTTAGAAAGGAATTAGTATCGATAGACCGCGAAACTGCTTCGGCGGCTTTGTCGAGCTTCCATCTTTGCTCTCCATCGGCCACAAGAGTCCGGGGGGAGAATCTTACAGACTAACCCTCCGTGAGAGGATGGGTTGATTCACGGGAGAGGCCACCACGTCTTCCGATCCTTTACCAACTTTACCTTCTACCATCATACTCCAAAGAGCACATACGAGAGGTTCTATTAGGGGGCCAAAGCCCCCTAAACCACCCCCGGGGCTTTTAGGATCTCCAGGTGCCCTGCAGTGAAAAAAATTATTTCTACAAATTCAGGAGCAAATTGAAGGTAGGACAACTGCATTTTTTTTTGAGACCGGATTAATAATATTATACATAATTTTTTTTGCAGTAACATTGTTTGTAGGAATTCATTGAAATCTGAGTGATTCGTGATAATAAGTCCTTTCCATAGAATAGGGGATTCCAGGAAAGGATTGTAGAAGCTTACGGTCAGAAAGAGTGGAGTTAAGCCTCTTTCACTTCATTAGCTCCGTGAAGGATTCAGAGTTCTATTTAGTTTGACTGATCATTTATTTGGGATTTGATGGATTAGTCGATGGCCATATCAAGCGAGAGGCAATAACGTTCGCTCGTAGCTGCGTTTACCACTAACGATCCAATTTTTTCCCTCAAGGCATTAAGGAATATTCTATTCTGTTGAACTAATTGAATTCGTCGGAACAAGAACCCTGGAAAAGTGGTGATATCAATCGCCAGCTTTTGTGTCTCACAAATAACGCACATAATCTCAAATAAAATCGATAAATGATGACTGGAGACTCATTATAGTCTCATAAATTAAAATAAATGAATTCCCGATGAACAAATAACGAAAGAAGATGTATCCGACTGGATTGTCCCGTAAAATCGATAATAGAGTTAAAAAAAAAATGAATCTTGAATGGAAAAACGTAGACTTTAGGAGTGACGAAGCCCCAGGTGTCAAGGGAACCCAAGACCTATGTGGTAACTAGAAATTCCATCGTCGACACGTGCATTAGGCAACGTAGAATGCACACCACCGGAACATCCGGAATTCACCTGTGTTGGTGTAAAATAGGTGTACGTGTAACGTTTGAGGGTAGAATTTGAGGCGGTGGCGGTACCCAAGTATTCACCGAGATACGCATATTCACATGTGCAATGTGTGCACAAATCCGAGATACAACGCTACTTGTATAGTTGTATATCGAAACGATCGTATACTGTCCGTCGGTCCGACGTAACTGCACTTGGGTCACTGGAGGCACTGTTAGAATCGTAATTGCCAGTACCTAGGTACAGAACAACCCTGCCTCAATACCCAACTACATTTTGGCTCAAGGTACAACCCCCAACCTTTCACGACTATAGACAAGCGTTGTCTTACAGGACTATTGTCGATATATTCCAAATTCCATTATCAGTGATACAAAGTTTCGAACGTACGATACAACCATCAGAGAATTTACAAAGTTATTGTATTGCACAACTCGAGCGTAACTATTCCTTTATCGAAATCGTTTACCCGAATAAATTTGAAACAGTGATTTTTCATGTTCACCACTGAAGTGTACAAAATTGTCACGTTATTTCACTCGAGAAAGGGAAATGAGAATTTGTGGGTGAAATTCAACGGTTCGTAAAGTATTCTGTCATTGATCTTGAAGATGGTGAATGGAAGTGAAATGTACGAAAGTTACGGTGATCTCGACCTGATGTACTATTCACGATGGACTTAGGACAAGTTTGCTATCAATCCGACAGTTCCTCAGCTGCTCAAACTGTCTGATGCCGGGGTACATCAATTGTCCCTCAACTTTCCATGATTTCCGGGGATTTTGGTTAAATCGGTGTTCAACATAATCCAAACAAGGGAGTAACTGCATCTGAATTACTCCACCTGAAATAATTACTACTCAATAGAACATGCAACAAAATTCGGATATTCATTTCAACATCGAAATCTCTAGAGATTAATATCAAAATTCACCGGATGAATCATCAACTGGCAAACTATTGAATCTTAAAACCTCGATTATTCAACCTAACATCTCGTAAACAAGATATAATCTAGCGAGTGATCAAACGGCTACCAATTATCATCATCAAAATGCAATGAAGTCTGTCTGAAATAGCCTGAAATTGTCGTTAACTGGAGGCGAAGTAAACTCCAACAGGCGAACGAGATTCCCTGACGGATTAATAGGTATAATGCCATAAGATGAGTGCATCCGGATATTGTCAGAGAGTGGAGGGACTGGCGTTGTAATACCCCAGGTTGGGATTAATACCAGTTCTCCAAGCAGCAAAGTGGATGCAAGTCAATCAATTCCACCATTGATGCATCCCAGAACGGATATTCTCCACCACCAATACCCAACGATTTCAATCCACTGGGGCTGTCTCTGCATGGATCATATCTGTAGTTAACATCTTGGAGGCACCTCGTGAACATTTCACGGATGTTCTGTATGGATTCGTCCTGCACTCCATTGTTATTAAAAAGGGGGTGGTACCAGGTGGATTGGTGTATATGGTCCATTCTGATGGAACCGCAACGAGCGACAGCAACACATGTAGCTAACACCTAAAGCCAACGATGCCTGCATCTGTTGGATACCTCCTATACCAGAGATGAGGCTCTTTTGATAGCCCTGTCCAACTCCCTGTCGTACCTAGGGAGGTACTAGACTAAACAAGCTCAACAGAACAAACATTACGTGGATACACATTCATTACTGAGTTTAGGTGGAGGTGGAGATTTTTCAGGATGAGATTTTTCACACCATCCACCACTTCAATAATTAATCTTAAAATAAATAGAAAATTTATTATGCATTCTTTTTTCATTGGGAAAAATATTCATTATTATATTGTTATAATAGTCTTGATGGGGTGGGGGTTAATTGTATTTCGCTATTTTATTTATCAATTGTAATGCAGGGAATTTATTCAATTGAAATTAGTTTTTTGAAATTAATTTTTTTTCTTTTAAGTCTGGAATTCAGGTTTTGGAAATTATTGGTGTTTTTCAATTTTGGAGTCGGGAAATTTCTTCGAGTAATGAGCTTCTTCTTACTGTCAATTATTTTCGCTGTGACTACATCAGATATGATACTTCTAATCCTAACGAGGTTGTACGCCCTGACTTGTACAAAGTCCTCAGGAAGTTGCGGAGTGAGACACAAGTTTTCCCGGGTGCTGCAATTAAAATTACCTTCTCCCGGACTTCTCTACTGAGAAATTACGGCAGGTGGGCGAATGGTTTCTTACCGGGAAAGTTACTTGGGGTAATCAGAAAAAAGGATTTTCGTGTTGTACAATTATGTCGACTATTTGGGGAACTCCGTGAGCCTAAATATCCGGCAATAAATAATATTTCATTAAAAATATATGAAATTATATATAAAATTCACATGTCGAGGGAAAAATTGTTGAAAATTGAAGTTGGGGTGGGGTGGGCTCATTATTTAGAAAATAAAATCCTGGAATTGACAATGGAAAATTTTTATTAACAATTTTTTAAAGTCTCAAATAAATTCTGCGAATTCGGGAGAATTATTGAGGTAAAAATTACCTATTGTGGTAATTTTACGGATGAATTTTTTATTCTCAATTGTGAAACTCTTGGGAATCCCAGTGAACCTGGGGTAGGATGCAAATTGGAAAGAATTCATCTACATAGAATAATTTGTACTTTAACGTAATATTTCACTCATCCCTCGTTCCCGTTGAAAGATCTGTCACTTTCCCCTTCAGTCACCACCCCTCAATCTGGTAACGCAATCCTCAAGATTCATGAGTTTCAATGGCCCTCCCCCACCCGCGAACAAATCCCGGTAATTTGAAAAAAAAAAAAATCCACAAAGTTTTTCCGGATATTTCCCCGATTTACATATCCGTTTAAAAAAAATATTCAAATGTCCCGCTGAATTGTTAATTGTTTTTATTGAATTCCCGAAGAATCGAGAATAATATTTTCTTAATTAAATTAAGATTTAAAAAACAAATCGATCGAAATTGACTCGAGAATATTTATTTAGTTGAAATATTTTTTTCAAGTGCAATTACTCCTCTTTTTTCTTCTCCATTAAATGTTTAAGAATAATTCTCTAATTGCTGTCCATAAATTTATTTTAACTGATATTTCATCATGCAGTTCTGGTTGAGAAAATTTATATCAAGACATAAACATTGTCCATTAAACCCGTCATAATTATGTTATTAAATTTGTAACATCTCCCGGAGTTCAGATCGTTAAAAAAATCCTGCGTAAACATTAAAACTCCCGTCAATAATTTCCCGAGCCTTGAGTCCCCTGAAAAATTCTAGCCTGCCCCAAAAATATTCATTCCGATGAAAAAAAATACTGCACATTGTCAATAAAAAAATAAAAATTGAAGTAAATAATTAAATATTGCCGCAGAGTGTGCAAGGAGAAAAAAAAATGGGAAAGAAGTGGAAAGACGATAATCCGGCAACTTGTGCAAAAATTCCCAGGTGGTTGGTCCAACCTCCCAGACGTATCCCCCATCATCCACTGGTAGACCGACGAATCACGCGACCGTCCAAGCAACTGAAAATAGTCGGTCGCGTGGCCGAAAGTTATTACGAAACATATGTGCATCAGCGATACATAATATACACGAAAATGCGGTAAGAGCTGATCGTAGATGTGCAGCAAGGGGGTGGTATCCCCCATAAAAATAGGTAACAAGGATGCAGAGGAGTGGTATAGAAGTGGCAAGGATGGCAGGGGATGGTAAAAGGGGTGAAAGAGTACGAACGGTGGATTGGTGAGGGGAATTGAAATGGGTGGAAAGGAAAGTCCAGCTACATCTTTCGTGTCCGTGCGTTGTAACGAAACTTGTTACGGACCGGTGGAGAGATTTGTGAACCCTAGACCCGTTGTAAGAGGGAGATATACTTTATTCCCGAACCTATAAAACCAAGAGAGAGGGTTTTCCGAGTGAAATAGGCGGGAGTTACGTTGTGCCCTGATGCCCGGGCCACCTGGGGGGTGGCGCACGCGCTTTATCAACACCACTGCGAGGTTATGTGCACCGATAGGTTTTCATGTAGTTGTGGGTGAGGGTGGTTTGAAGCGGTTGCTGCTGCTGTGGCCCTGCGTCGGCGAGTCCGGCTTCTGGCTCGAAGTGCCAGAGCGAGATAAATATAGAGGTTGGTAGGGGGTGGGAGGGGGAGGGTGTGTTGAAGGGAGAGGGTGAGCTGGAGAAAATTCGGTGGTGGGAAACGCGCGGACGCGAGGATTCCCGGATAGGCTGTGGGAGAATGGGGTGATGTGGGGGGTGAACCGAGGAGTGAGAGAGATGGAATGGAATGAAAGTGTGAGGGTGAACGCAACGGGGAGGGGAAAATGGTGGATCGGTAGGGGATGAGGGGGTAGTGTGCCGTACGGGTATCCTCCTGTACTCCGAGGGTTTCCAGGCAGCGGCAGTCCACGGCCCGGGACAGGACCCAAGCCGTTAAGCGTGTACCGAGTTTACATCGAGTTTCATTTTCCGTCGATTATTATTATTTATTTATTTGTTTTTTTAAATCATTAATTGGATATCTCAGTGGTATTGGAATTTTTTTGAGTTCACGTGGGGGTGGTGATTTCGCGTGGTGTGATTTTTGTGGATGGGGGATTTTTTTTTTCAATTTCCAAGGGGTTGTGATTATGGGGGGAGTTTGAATGGTGAGAGCGCGGGAAAGTGAGAGAGAGTGACAGATTTACTGGTGATTGTGAACTGGAACTTTTGGATTTTTTTTTTTTGGCTTTTGGTGGGAATTTTTTTTTTTTCTTTCGCGGGGTGGAACGTGGGGTGATTGACGTGTGGGGGGAATTTATGGTGAGGATAAATTGGAGGTGAAGTGAAAAGTAATAGGAACATGAGAGACTTTGCGGTGTCTGACTGCGGGCGCACGTGCGCCCCACGAGGAAGTTACTACGAGTCGACGAGGTGTTACTGCAACGAGAGACGTTAAGGAGAGCCCCAGGGCTGGGATAATACCCAGGGGAGGTGGGAGGTGGCGTTTTTAGTGGATGTTTTGTCCCTCTTCAATCCTTTTTCTTCGTCGGGTTTGGGGTTTGTCGTGGTGCTTTATCTCGCTGACGGATTCGTTTTTCCACGGTTAATTTACGAGGTTTTTTTTTTGGAGGGTCTTTTGGGGCACCTGTCCAGCACCTGGGGATTACCGGGACGAAAGAAGGAAAATACGGCACTACTGGTTTTAATGCACGGGGGAGGATGAGAGGCCGTCGACGGAGTGGACTGTCGTTGGTCAACGCAACCGTCAGCCCGACGATTCGACCCTTGATCGTACTCACGTTGGGACTCGTCGGACATGTCATCGGTTATGGATATTCCAGGGCGTACAGCAGTCAAGGTTTGTATCATATTTTAATTCACAGAATTAACGACGGAAAATCAGTTATCATTACTTTATTATATTACTATCACGTGCAGTTGGTTGTATCGATTGATATAAAAAATTGGTGTTTAAAAAATAGGAGATATTTTGTGGAAGAAAATTTAATTAGGTTTTCATTGAAATTATTGGTTTGTAAATTAATCTAATTTAGAAAAATGGGAAATTCGAATTAATGAGATTATGTGAGGTGGAAATTTATGAATATCAAAATATTTTATTTCAAAGGATTAATTCGGAGTCGTGGGGAATTTTTCTTGAGTAATTCTCACTGAAATCCCGACGGGTGATGAACAGAAAATCAATCCCTTCTTCAAGATAATTTTGGAATCTTCAACTGATCCCAACAGGTGTGGATATATCTAATTACATAATGAAGAATTGAGGTGGAAAATGATTCTCGGTGGTTTGACAGTGAGTTGAGAATTATAATTGTCTCATTTCCATTCTCCACATTTCCACGGGATTAGCCCCAATATCATTTATGATTGTCACTCATCTGAATTGCATGAGGAAATCTGTTGAAGGCAAGCGAAATTAATTAGTCATTAGTTCCCCAGTCATTTCGCTAATTTTATCTTTGAATCTTCCTCATGCTCTACGGATTCGAGAGTCCATGCGATGAAAAATAATAATTAACGTGCGACTGTAATTGTTATTTCTCAATTTCTTTAATAAATTCAAGTGCACATTCGACAATTAGGCATTCTCCATGATTGCCTTGAGCCGAGGGGTAATTAACAAAGGAATTTCAATGGACAAGTGGTATTTAATAAAATATTCCAATTGCAATGGCGAAAATTAATTTTTTCTATTACGAAAAAAATAAAAAATAGAAGTTGGAGGTCTGACGCGTACAATATTTCCATTTGGAAAGGAAAAAAAATATGAGGAAATCAATTCGTCGGGGAAAAAATAATTCCATTTCACTCGATATGCACAACGAGGCATTCTATTACGCGGTGTTTTCCCGGTGGAAAAATACACCGTAAAAATTGAATTCCCCTGTTCAAATTAATGTGAAACAGCATCAAATGGAATGGCCGTGTCGATTGCAAATGAGTCATTTGTTCGCGCAGAAAAGTGATTCGTTCGGTCGACAAACATTACCCCGTGAAACATGAATTGCCGTCAGATATAAATCCCTCACGTCACAATATTGAGATACGGTGATAAAGTTGTTTGTAATTGTGACAAATAATTAATTACATTTACAAAGGATTCGACTCAGCGATTGATTATCCCAAACGTTTTACCGTGGTAATGAAAACAATTTGGTGGTCATGAATTTTTTAATCGCCAGTTGATGAATCGCGATTGACTATTTCCGTCCGTGAAATGGAATAAATGACTAAATCACGTAGGATCTGTCATTGAAAATTAATCGTCAGTACAAGTGAGGGAATGATAGGATATGCTTTACCGGACATTTAATATTTCCGTAAAAATCTAGATTAATTAACATAAATAACGTATGAATTAATGTTTACCATTTGATTCCACGAGCGTTGGAAAACTTTGAAAAATCGTAGAAAGGGAATTGAATGGAGATGTAAATGAAAGATGTGAGAATTTCGCTAATGAATCATTAACTATTCATTAACTATTCTGCATTCGCACGAATGTAATTTAATGAATCTGTTGATAATGATGCAAATCTTAATGATGGAATCCATCGGATGAGCGTACTCTAATTATAAATTTTTTGTAATGAATATCTGGATTATTCGAGAACGAAATTGGATAAATTAATTGGCACGGATTAATGATTGGGTGGGTGTGAGGAAATGACAGCTTCACATTTATTTTATAAAGGGAGAGACGAGAAAATAGAAAAGGGGCTCGAGAGGATTTTCCCCTCATTTTCCTTTATTCTGTCTCTTATCGAAGATTTTTCCATCGCCCTCGGTTGTTCCCGGGATTACACGGTACACTGAGTCAACGAATTTCAAATTACACCCAATGATGCAAGTGTTTCACGTTCTACTACCCCCAATCGATCCAACAATTAATTACAATTCGTCGTTTTTATTGTTAATTACGTGAGTGCAATTACTGTCCGCTTTATGAATTACCCGGGGTATTTTTTTATTAACCCATTATTCGGTTTTTCATTGCAATCAATAATTCTCAGAACGGTAAATTTCTCTGCTGAAGTAAATGCTAATGAAAATTAATGAACTAGAAGAAAGAAAGAAAAGGGGAATTCCCATGGAACTCTCGAGGAATTCGAAGAAATTCCATTTTCCCACAGACTTGAGTCAAAGATCTGGAAAATCGACAAAGAATTTTTCAACACTCAATCAAACTTAATTAACCAGATTCAATCGATCCACTCAATTAACTTCTGATTGAAATGTTTTTCGATATCAAACATTCTGTTGAAGTCACAAACTATTTCGGAATAACAATAGATAATTATTTCCCGAATTCCATTGGATTCAACAAATAATGGAAAACATTCCCTACTAATAGCGAATCCTTGTAATTTCCGTTAATTCCATCCCATCGATACAAATTCCGTCATTGAACCATAATGACAAAACGGATATTGGGGAATAAATATAATCAATGCTCGGTACGGTAGTGTGAATAATTTTCACCGGCATATTTAATTGGATGTATTGAATTGAATTACATCTTGCGCGTATCATCGAATCTGTTACAATCGATAGCACTCAGTGTCATTCGAATGATCGGAGATTTTCCAGTGAATCCTCGGTGATTGCGTCATCAGACCTCATCACGAGTAATATTCATCGGGTGGGATAGGGATTTTCCAAGTACTGTAGGGTCAACCGACGGATTATTCCATTCGAATGGGCAAATTTACCTGCGGCGAAGACCGAAACGCTTGATAAGCCATTATCTCTGTGAAAAATAAACCGCCATATTTTTTGTTATCATTTTTCACCGACTGAAAATATACTCATGCGTTAATCAATGGATATGCAATTATCGGGGAATAACTGGGTTAATGAATTGCCGTTTTATAACTTTTGATGTTGAAACGGAAGAACTTGGGGGAAAATATACGGGAAAGTTTATTTAATTAACGGTTGGCATATTATGGATATATCGGATGAGCTCGGAGTCATTATCGGTTTCCAGATGAGGAGTTAAAGAATTTTTATCAATATCTTGATAATATCTGAATTAAAAATTCGTTGCTGTTATCGGGAAAAAAATTTTTTTCAGTTGATGATTACGGAGAGCATCTGGAGAGTGACATGTCAGGGAAATGAATGAATAAATTGCGCGGAAGGTATCAGATATCAAAAGATAAAAAAAATGGAATAAATTCTGAGTGAAATCATGGCGAAATTAATCAGCGGTCAGTCATATATCCGGGTGGAACCGGCGAGTCATAATCCGCTCAACTTTTTCTCTCCACCATTATTCTCTCTCTCTCACGCATGTCGACCATTAACTCCACAGATGGAGGATTATATTATTTAATTAGTGGGTAGGTTGAGCTTTTATTGCAGTCGGAAACTAACCGTTCGGTTTTTTTTTTCCTGAAGCATATCCCAGATAATGGCCACCGTAATAAGTGAAACCACATGCCCGAACCGACAAAGTGAAGACTAACGTCTGGATTTCCAATAAAAAAAATCCCTCGACTACTCGATTCTACCGACTCGATTTTTCGCGGTTAAATTAGCGTGAATAATATCTCACGATTTAACCAGGAGAATTTTTCAATTTCGTCGCGATAATTAAAACTCCGACAATCCTGCAATACTGTCCCACGGAAAAATTAACATATTTGCATACCCAAGGTGATTTTATTTTTAACAATCAAATATTTTCATCCGACACTCAATTTGCATATTTATTATCAACTCTATTATATCGGTTTTCATCATTTGCATGATAAAATTCAGTTATTCTGTTTTATCATAACAACTGGAGAAAAATTCGTACCAATGAATTGAGAGAAATTCCATCGAAAATTTTCGGTTCACATTGATACGACATTTTTTCGTTTATCAATTCAACAATGCAATTTGATAAACAAAATGGTACTGCATTGTTTTTACCGCTGATTGCAGCACCATGAATTTTTTTATGATCTCAATTGTGTAAATAACTCCCCAATTTGACAATTGAAAATGGAATTTATTGTTAAATCTTCGCCGCACTATTATTCCATCAACCGCTGATAAAAAAACCCTAAAATTTTCCAATTTTTACGGGACGGGGAAAAAGGGGAGGGGTGGGTGAGTGGAATGAGATGACAATGAAAGGGGAGAGGGAAGGGGAAGGGCGAGTAAAAAAATTGTTAACCGAAGAAACAGAAAAGGAGATATTTTTTTTTTTCCAGTGTGGGAAGTATAATGGGTTAAATTCGTTTCCTGGGAATCCCCATTTCGTTAGAGACCTCCACCAGGGGAGCCCTCCACTAATGGAAAGGTGGCACTGGATACTAAAAGTCCCGTTGGGCTTCAAACCCTTTTCCTCGGACCATCTCGTTTCGATTCCTCTCGTTTTCCTCTGTTACATTTCAACGTTTGCCACCTCTATACTATTATCCTCCATCCCATTCTCATTTTACCACGTACCTCACTATCCCCAGGTCCTCATTTCGATTTCAGGGTTGTATAATTTTTACGTTACGAAATAAAGAGCGAACACCCAGAAGCCCGAGAAATAGAGAGAAAGAAAGAAAAAAAAAACGAGTGGATGAAAAATTCATTATGCATTTGTCCATTTTCTCTTATTTTCTTTTCAGTGGATCGGAGGATAATTAGAGAGGATTGTCGTCGTAAATTGCGCTGTGGCGATTTCTCTTGTTTAAATTATTTTAATTAATTGGAATAATTGCGGGTTCGTTTGTTGGTGGGAAAAATTTTCAGTTGTGGATTTGTTGTGAATTAACAATTTCTCTATTTCATTATTTTTTTCTCTCGCTTTTCTCTCGTTCTTTTACTTCACACGTGAAATATTTTTTCCTAAAACTGCTTTTCACTGTCGTCACGACAACCGGGGCCATTCTCAATTAGACGTGAGCACTCGTGCAATGAATACTAGGCAACTCAGTTGCTGCGTTGCTTTTTTTAAGTAACCGACAGTGTCGAGGTGACTAAAATAAATTTTTAAGAACAACATTGACAATAAATATTATTTTATACATAAATTATTTGGCTTATACATTCATCCTAATATAAAAAAGAGAAAGAAAAAAAAATTCTAATGTCAATATTTTTTATAACTAGCAGGTAGATTTCTAAAATTTGATTCTTCTCTTTTTCTGTGAACATTGCGATTCGCCAGAGAGACAGACGTCGTTAAACCCCGGAACATCGTAATAAAATGTCTACTGAATGGACCGAAACGGATGATCAGATTCGTACGAGCGGAAAACGCAAAATGAGAATTGCACTGAGTTTTGGATATTCGCGAAAAAGAGAGCTCATCCATAATAGATATACATTTACCATTCATCGATCCTTCTAATCGTATCCCCGGTGGCCATTTTTTTTTCGGCCCCTTAAACGGGATGAGGGGAAAAAAGGATGAAATAATCCACCAAAAGGATGAAATAAAATCGGCTTTGGAAATAATAATATATAGTAAACGCGTGTGTCCAATCTCCATTTTGTTTTCTCTCTGTCTGCCACTGAGGAATTATTCCCAATGCAAAATAACAGCAGCAAATTCGTCTCGATTGTCTGTGCATTTTAACGCGGATGGGGGAATTCTCGCATCGGGGATTACGAATCACTCGGGATCAATTGTCTCGGGGAAAGTAAGACGAATGCTTCGAGTCAAGTGAGAGATCTTGGGTCGAGTATTCTGATGATTGATGTATTTACATGGAGTGAAGGGCTTTTCGACGATCGTTGGAGCATTCACAGCGATTTGCCGGAATTACTGAGCTTACAGTCGTTTTCGAGGAGTCATTACCTGAAATTGTTGGAGGGTGAGGGCTCTCGGTGACGGAATCGTGGGAATGTTTCAATTTTATGTTTGTGAGGAAGTTCACGCTCACAAATCACAGAAATATTCACCTCCACGATGAGGAATTCACTCCGACGAGAAAAATGTATTCAGTGAAAATTACGGATGTCGTCATTCCCTCGTAGCCCGAGTAAAAAAAAAATTGTAATTGGAATATTTTTTCCGAATTTTTAATAAATTTCTGGGAAACTTTTCAGAATTTTCTTTTTATTTGTAACAAAAAAAATCGGAAAACGAAACAATTTTATTTTTTGGAAAGGTTTTGAAATTGTTTTGTTTCGAATTTTTTTTTGTTTCAAAAGAAAAATTTTCTGAAAAATTTTCCAGAAATTCAGAGAATTTAGAAAATATTTAGAAATAAAATCAATTGAGAAAATATTTTGATCTCTATATTTGGAATTTCCAATATTTACAATTCCCGTAATTTTCATTTACTATTCGATGGGCCTGAATTTT
The DNA here is from genome assembly GCF_000806365.1 of Fopius arisanus. NCBI lineage: Eukaryota > Metazoa > Arthropoda > Insecta > Hymenoptera > Braconidae > Fopius > Fopius arisanus. The sequence continues at coordinate 303,469 of NW_011887827.1, forward strand.
TAGTATTAACATGTAAGAGGCCCACAGATGCTGTGAGAACACCCCACGGGGTTTTCCGGTTCGAAAAATCATTCCAACGCAACATTCCCCAAATACCTCATGCGGCAAAACGTAAAGTTGAACAATCCGCCTCTTTCCCACCCCTTTTAACATACCCCCCGTTGCGGGTGGAATTCTTTACGCCCGGGATTTGGCGCGTTGCATACACTCGCAAAAACCTACGAGAAAGGGGGTAAAAAAAGGAGAAAATAAAAAAATAAAAACGCGAACAAAGAGCCAGGAAAAAAGGAGAACGCGAAAAACGTGCGGCAAAAAGAGGTCCGCGAAGACATGTGTGCGCTGTTCTGGAACGGAATAAATAGGCGTGTGCAAGGCAACGGATATGACATAAAATGAATAAAAAAGAAAAAGTGGTGCATCAGAGAGATGCGGAATAATCTCCTTTCAGGGGATATTTTTCTGATTGCCGTCAGCCTCAATCGATCTTTCCTTTTTTGCCAATGGATCGCATCTACTGAAGAAGAAGTGGGCTGCAACCTCTCACGGATATATTGGAGTCGTGCACTCAAAGTATAGAATAATACTTTTCCGCTCTACTCTTTATTTTTTCACTCACACATGCACACTTTTCATCGGAAGAAGGTACAATGGAGGATAGCGTTGCGATTTCTTCGATAAATCCCTCTGTATTCTTCGGGGGATGGATTTGGGGGAGGAAGATAAAGGATATCTAATCCCTGAGAACCGATAAGGTTCTCAAGGAGGGGTGAGTCACAATGAAAAATAAATATACATGTGTGGATCGTATACAATCTTATGAACTATGAGGGATATGTCTTCTTTTCTTATTTTTAAAATGACAAAATCTCCAAATCCCATATCGATTTTTACTCTTACAGTTCACTGTAGGGATAAACCCGTCGTAAATCGGTTCCGATGATTACCGATCATTTGTATGGCATGGGGGTTTTTTAATGATTTTTTTTTCTTCAGAGAAGAGACTGGATATTTTTAAAAAAATGTCTGGGGGCTAAAAGGCAGAATGAAAATTTTGGTATTGCATTATTAAAAAATTCTGAACGTATGTCATTGCAATTTTTAATTATATGAGTTTGAATTTGATGTTAATTAAAATGCGCATTTATTTTCGATAAGGTTACGAATTGTCGATGAGGTTATCTGCACGAGACTGAGCGATTTAATGGAATTTAAGAATTAATCTTTTCAGATTTTAAAATAAATGAAGAAAGAAAGAAATTTATGAATTTTCACACGGGATAACGCAAAATTTGATAATTTAATTGAACTTTCGGGGGAGCATGAATATTCTATTGAATTGAATTACCCTGATTTTCTATTATTTTCAGAATTCCAAACCAACATATTTTATTGATAATTATTCAGTATATTTTGACATCAGATGACGTGGAAATATTCCCTGAACTAATTACTCAATAACTGAATTCCCAGGGCGAAATTGAAGACGAAGATGAAGAATTCCCCAGAAATTCCACCTCACATTTTCGTTATCAAGACATTCAAATTTTATAACTTGAAATTCCAAGTGTAATTTAATCTCCACTCGAGAACAAGCGGAGGATTTCATTATGATTCCGCAAAATACATTCCTCTTGATGCACAATCGAAACAACAACCGATAAATCCACGGAATCCACAATGAAAAATAGATGTACACGGTACGATAAATATATCTCTCATTTTTAAACCCCGAAAAGCGCGGGATTGTGTCCGCGACGGATCAAATGTTTTCCTTCACTCTTGCCGTTTATGGCGGTTATAAACCGTCACTTTGGATATTGCAGACGTGAAGATAAAAAAATATAAGCTCTGACCTCTCTTTAACTCATGGATCGATCAGGAATTTTCTCGGGTGTCTCTTTCGGTTTGTTGGGAGCTGCTATCGGCACCCGGGGAGAAACTCGCGAATTCATTTGGTTTGATGAGATGATTTTTTTTTATGGATCAGTCTTTCTGACGTGGAAATTCAATCCCAATTCTCCAGATTCCGTAGTATTTGCGGTTTTGTTGCGATGTGGGGGAAAATGGGAAAACTTCAATCATCATTATATCAGGAATGCTTTATTCTTTTCTGGTTTACGATAAATTTGTACTGTCATTTCTGGATAAAAAAGACTCGGCACAAGAGGCTTTGAGGATTTTTCAAGGAATTTTCACGGAATTTTTTAATTGCTATTTCCTGAGTTCTAGTTTAAGTCTTTATAACGAAAATAGAGGGGAGTCGTTAGCTCTTTTCTAGAATATCGCTGAATCTAAGGGAGATTGGAGATTTTTTGTTAAGAGCTTTTTTGTAGCTCGTAATTCACTCTATAAAAGAGGTCCTAAGGAAAATTCTGCTGTCTCCCTTGGATTCTGAGATATCTCGCGAAAGCTCGACTAGAGAACAAGCGCATTTGATCTTTTACGGCGCAGATTACGTACAAATTTTTTTTTCGATCCTCAACAATCAAAAAAAAAAGTGGATTTTTCCCAATTCCCTATATATGAAATTTCCCAATAGTGAAAATTCCCCGGAAAACCCACGAGTCCTGGGGGCCTATTCTCAACGAATGGAAAACGATTGATCCTTTAATCACTTTCGCTTGGGAATTTAAAATTCGTGAGGAAAAATCATTCATTGGTCAATTTTATTTCGCCACACGAATTTTATTCCCATCCGAAGTATCCCAAAAATTTCACAACTCAAAAAATCTCGAGTGATCGACGTATCGACGTCTAAAAATCATTAGATTGAACCCCAATGCTCACTGAATTGAGTCCTTATTTCATTGGACAGACAGCAAGTGAAGTGTTTATGAGAAAAATTCAATACTCTTCACCTTACATCTCTGAAAATAACGTGCCGACACCGGAGAAAGGTCTAATAGGATATTTTTTGCTCTTCGATTGAAAAGTTTCGCAACTATGTAGTGAGAATGGGCTATTCATTCATGTTAAAAAGAAGGTTTCCCTTCATACCCGATAAATCCATTAGCCGTCTATTGTGAAATATGGGTGTGAAAGGATTCATTTGATTCCAACTACCATTAGTTGATTTAAATACTGTTTTCACGCTGTAATCATTCTCCCATTTTTTTTCAACCTCTCGGTGCTCGTTATTCTTCACTCAAATTCCGCGTTGAAGTTCCATTTTTTTATTCAACGAGAATAAAAATAATTCCCCTTATTTCAGAGAGTTTTCCCATGGGAATCCGACAAACGACATATTCAGTAATTGTGAGGAAAATAGAGATTATTCTTCTGGAACGGGAAAGATATCCAATTAGCGGACAGATTCCATTTGTCGGGGGAAAGAATTTTATTTTATTTTCTCTGATGCAACCGTAGGGGTTCACATTCTCATGAATGGTTTAGCTGGGGTGGACGGCCCCAATGGACCAGAAAAACATCGGAAATACCCCGGAAGGAATGGAATGGCAGCTATTCGAGGTGTTGCTGGGATTTTCAGCCATTTAAGAACATCAACCCGTAATTCTCATTTTTTTCCTAATCTTTCTGACAATCTGACAATCAGTCCAAAAATTCGTTTTCAATTCAGTTATCCATGAATTTTCAGAAATTCAATGATGTGAATTCTCCATTTTTTTCTGAATAGTTAGAATTTTTTTATTATTATTATCGAATTACGAAGGAGAAATACGGAATATGAAAAAAAATGGACCCTTGCATGAATCAATGCTTTTCCCGACGTATCGCGTAAAATCGTCGTATTCCACTGGAATTCCCGAAATAAATTCCTCCTCATCAGCAATCCGCGAACAAACAAACGGATTTCCCCGTATGAATTCGAATGACGGGGGGAGTAGAAAATGCAATTTTCACCTGTAAAAGTAGAACAACGAGTTGGCAAACTCGAAAAATAAAACAAATCTCATCTCCTGGTCGTTTCCAGGCAATGAATCGTCATTTTTTAAAAACCGTAATATCTCTACTCCGGAGAGATTCTCTCCTAACTCCACAATTAAATCGAAAATTGCGCCGTCGTCTCGTATTCAATCCAATTTTAACAAGCAATCAATTTTACGAACGTCGAATACGTGTGGCGGAGTGACAGAATTGAATGTCGTTGGAAATGCGAGAAAGCCAGTACTATAGTGACGATTCAGGGGGTGGTAAAGGGGTGAAAACGGGGTGAAGGGGGTGGGTGGTAAAGAGGTTGGATTCACGCGTCAAGTCCACAGTACATGTACACACCGGAGGCAACAGGTTTTCCTCGAATTTCGTGACCCGTTATTTTTTTTTTTACCCCTCCCACCCACTATTCCACCCCCTCTCCTCGCACCAAAAAATGCCAAAGGTGAAAGAGGGATGCAAATAAAGGAAAAGTGCACTTGAATCACAACCCGGAGTGGTTATATTTGAGTGTGGAATTGGATTCTATCGCTTTCATCGGGGCTTTCATCTTATATGAATGAATTACCTGCCACCCCCTGTCCCACCCCTCTCACCACCTATCCATCGCACTTCACAAACCACTCCCCCAGCACTCGTTGATGCTCTGAAATGCGGGATAATGGGTACCTTCATTCTGGTATGAGTCGGTAAACGACTTTCAAAACTCTCCGGGATTACCGGAATTTTTAATGGAACCAAATTTGCCTTCTGTCAGTTATTGATTGATCATTGTTTTAGGTTTTACAGTCGCACCTGAAAAAATTTGGGGAAGAAATTTATCGTCTTGTTTTTCCTTTTTTTCAGGTGTTGCATTGTATTGTATTGTATTGGTGAATTTTATTTCTGCTTTCGCGGATCTCTCAGCACAAGATTCCGTCAAGTTTTCATTCACGACTTGCATCTGGCTTGCATCTGAAGCGAAGATTTTTGGGTCCTCGAAAAAATCGAGTGCCTGGAAATTCGAATCGAGAGGAAATATCGAAACAGCGCTGAATTTGCTTCACCACACGGCATAACGAGCTGCTTCTTCCGCCATTCCTCGAAGCCAAAGTTACAAGTAACCACACTTAAAAACAGAAGTCATGGTAATAGTTGGATGGTCTCTTCCATGGAGTTCCCGAGGGACTCCATACACCGCATCTCGAGTCGAAGTTACAACAGGAGATAGTTTAAGGCAAGAAAGTTGAAAAAAAAAAGACACGTGGAGCTGTCGCTAATGACCCTCGAGCAGGAGCTAGGCAAAATAACCGAGATGAAAAACCAATTACACTGCTTAGTGTAGTTGGCAACTGTGCCCCAACAGTCTCGGTACTTAACCCTCTTAAGACGGTCTTAAGACCGGTAAGAAATGGACGTTGTGCCACTGACATGTGCACACATCTAAAATTCAAGCCGCAATATGGCTGCCACAGGGAATTATTACCAGGATTATTACAAAATCTCACCTCATGTTTAACATAACAAACGGTTGTTAACGGCCTAGCCTTCGTAGGTTTCCTCAGGATTATTCGACAAAGTCAATCCGTTATTTACTCTTCTTCCCAGTAGTTATTGTACACATCTAGACCTTCGAGATTTGCCGGCAATTGTCCATTGATAAATCACTGTTTAAACATCGAATTGAAAATATTTCTATTTCCAATAATTCTTCACTGACGAATCATTTGATTTTTGTCGTTTAATTTCCCTGAATATTTTATTTATTGAGAGACTCGGGTTAAATATGAAAAATCAATTATTATTTAACATAAAAAACCTGATTTTCTGGGATATTCAATAAATAATAAATTGAACGAACGGTTTTAATTATGCAATTGTTATTTTGGAATTAAGCTTATCCTCTCAAAACAAATTTAACTGCCTATAAAATGTCAGTGTTTTTCCGTCAGTGTATTTCCCCGTCTCGCACTTATTTCCCGACGGAAAAATCCTCAACTATGCATTATAAGAACCAATCCAAACTCCGTCAATATTGAGTCTAATACCTCTTCTCCGTTGTGTCCTGATTTTCAATAAACTCCAGTAGACTTTGAAATCCCTCGGAAAATTGAATTGAATCACGTCAACTCGAAAAATACAATATTCTTTATCAATTCACTCGACCCCAATTTGCGAGGGGTTCTTTAACGGTAAAATAAAAATAGGCAAATTTGCATTATCATTAATTCAACCACTATAAGTTAATTTACTTGAGGCAGTGATGGTTCTCCTTGAATTATAGCTCGAGAGATAATCGTTTCACCGCTCGTATTTTTCATCGGGTTGGAATTAAAATTATATCGTGAATAAAGGAAATTTTATCTGAGGCGGAAGTGAGAGTGATGGTTAATTGAGAAATTCATCTCACCTTTTCCTTCTCATCTCTTGTTAAATCGTTCAATCGGAAAGACTCCGTATTTCATGTATTTCTCGACGGAATTTTTTCCTTTGAGAAAAATACTCCTCGTTCCGAGGGACAAATCACTTGTTTCTGGAACACTTGGCCGTTACATTTTTTTCCCCCCGAAACGAGTGATTTTTATCTTAATGTCAGCGCTTGAATTTTTCTAAGGAACTCCTGTTTTTCTGGGAAAAAAATTGAAGTCAATTCCTCATTTGACGAAATAATGGATGGCTGACATCTTGGAGCCCGAGGGTATTAACTAGGGGAATTCGAAAAATGCGGGAAAACCGAAATTTATAAACGGCGCGACTTCAACGGAATTTTATGGTATTTACACTCACAGTCACAGGTTAAAACCTGAAAAACACCTGAAATCGACCTAAATCGTATTACTTCGGTACAAATTCCATCATCCAATTTCCCATCACGAGTATGAGATTCTCATCCTTAACTTGATGAGAATTCCCTGCGATTTTGTCGTACGTAAGAGAGAAACGATTCTAAATTAATCCACCGAAATTAAACGACGAATTATCAGAATCAATCACTGCCGTTTAATTAACAATCATTTCACTATTTTCCTACAATAGCCAAACGAAGTATAAATACTATGAAATATTTCCCTCGACGTGACCTAATTATTCTTTCACACGAAAATCTCAGAAAGAAAGCAGCCACAATCACGCTTCCCCCTGCGACTCCTGATAATCCCGATAAAAATCCTAATGAAAATCCTCAAATTGACTGGAGCGAAAAAATATTGACACGTGTTAAACCGAGGCCTCGGACGGGTCGACGTGAAAAGGCTCATAGAAAATGAATTAATCCAAACAATGGAGCTTCGAAAATCGATTACTGGACAATGGATTTGAAAAAAAAAAAATCAGCCGAGAGTGGAAAATGGTAACAAAGGTAATGGAGGATGAAAAATAAGGGAAAATATTTCCTCAGGTGTCTCATACTCTCTGGATATACACCAAGACGCCTGATAAATCACACAAAATCCACTGGCAAAGGCGTCGAATTGACGCCCCATCCACGTATTCAGTTTCCTCTGTTTTCTCCTATTCTCCTTCACACGATATTTCATCTTTGTTGGGCGTTAATTTTCTACTCCCTCCCTTTGGATTTATCTACCTAGAGGATTTTACCTTTGCGCTTGAGTACGCAAAGGGAGAAACGAGGCGTTATCAACCAGTGACGAACAGCACCGTTCAAATCCCAGGAATGAGCGATATCTTCAAATAAATATCCAAAATAAAATATCAATATATCTCAATGAGTAAATTCTACACAATGAATTCATTGAAAAAATTGCTTACAATAAATTACTTGTGCGTAAAAAAAAATTGTAATCGGAATATTTTTGAAAACTTTTGAAAAATTTCTGGAAAACTTTTTAGAAAATTTTTCTTTTGAAACAAAAAAAAAGGGAAATTAAACAATTGTATTTTTGAGAGATGTTTTGAAAAATTTTTCATCCCCCTCCCCCCTTCCCCAAACAACTGTCTCAATTACCCTCCAAATATCGCCTACGGGTCTCCAGTCAGACCTCCAAACCCCCAATTCCTCATCCAGGTCAACTCCAAGATCTCTCTTCCTGTATCATTTCCCACCCTCATCAGCATTCCCACCCGATAACCCCGACAAACCCTATTCCATCACTCGCGAAACAAATATCCGCCACCAATCACCATCACGGAAAAATCCCCGACATTATCCCAAAAACTCTAAACACCGGATCTCCCCGCACCCCTGGGAACTTTGATCCGGTGAAAAGAAGAGCAACAAAAAATTACTGCTCTCCTACGGAGATAAATATTTATCATAATTTATCCTGATGTTTTGTAATCGCGAGGGGCGAGGAATTTTAAAATGTAGTGGACAATTATCCTCTCAAATTTGAAGATTTGTTTAGAATTTTTTTACTGTAAACAATAATATAACAATTGGATTGGATTGGATTGGATTGGAATAATTGAAATGATCAGAGACAGAATGATAAATCAATAATTTAAAGATTGTAACGACATACTTAAATTGATTTCCGTTTCAGAGTCACATGGAAATGGCCCATCATTCGTCCGTCCCGTTGGCAATCAAACAGCGGCAATTGGTCGTGAAGCAGTGTTCTCCTGTTACGTGCGAAATATCGGAAAATACAAGGTGAGGTGTTTCATGGTTTTCATCATTTGTCGGTAAAATGAGAAATAAGTGTTGTACAACAGCAATGGGATACAACCTAGAATCCATTATTCGTGTCCCGAGGCTCCTCACGACATTGATACGACAAGAAAGACTCGGAGAAAAACAAACTCTCACCTTCATTCCCTTTCTAACACCAATTCCCTTCACCTCCAGGTGCTTCTCCGTGTCCACGATTGCCATCGGTTCCGGCACTTCCTCCTCATCTGGGTTATATCCACTTGCAATTTCTGTCCTCCCTTTCTTCCAATTTCTGTTGTTTTAGATTTTACCGGAAAAACCGCAACATTTTCGTCTACAACTGGAGAATCTCTCGCCCCTTTCAATGAAAATTCACTTCTCCGTTGGGGGAAAAAAAATAACTAGGATAGCTGGAAAAATACTCGAGGTTTTCACGATGTAGAAATAATACTGTACCGTTTTTAGACGGGAAATGGTTGGAAGCGGACCGAGGGCTTTGAGATTGTTATTAATTAATAATTTATATACAGGTGTAATGATTTTAGTTCATTAGATGTTCGTTGGCAATGGGGAATAATTTATTTAATCGTAATTCGGCGGTAAATTTACCATGAAAATTTCTCTCGGTGTACGTCGCGATGTGCATTCTTTAAATTGTACGCATGGGATTCAATTTGAAAATAAATTCGGAACGAGTTGATGAGCTTCAGACAGCTGGAATCATGTCGGGTAGAGGCATATGTCACATTTTTCCAATCAATCAACATGACGGATGAAAATAAAAATTCGAATGAAAAATACAGTGCATCAAAGCTTGACATTATTTCAACACTTCCGCGGAATTCCTACCACTCTTTCACTTGTTATTAAATATAAAATCAAATCCTAATTGAAATGTGAATAATTACAGAATAATTTTTTCATAGATTCATGCGACCATTACCTGGGTAAATAAAAATTGTTATCGGAATATTTTTTCCAAATTTTAAAAAAATTTCTGGAAAACTTTTCGGAAGATTTCTCATTTGAAACAAAAAAAAAATCGGGAGACAAAACAATTTTATTTCTGGGAAATGTTTTGAAAAATTTTTCAAAAATTTGTTCCGGAAAATTTTTTTTATAATTTTCTAGAAATTTTTGCGAATATAATTTTTAAAAAATTATACTGTAGTTTTTAAATATTCTGAACAAATACGCCATTTAAATAATGAAAAAAAAATTCCTACTTAAATTTTTGAAAATTAAAAAAAAATATTCCGATTACAATTTTTTTTTTACCCGGGTAATTCCGATCGGTAACGAGGATTAAAATAAAAATAAAAATTGGAGTAATCTGCGGAATCTCCACCTGATCGTAAAAATCCACATCAGCTGAATTTTTAATTACCAAAGGCTGGAATAATTCCTCTTTTTCGTAATCTCGTGAAATTAAAATAATCAGCTTTCCGGAAAAACCACAACCCCATCACTCCGACCTCTTATCAGTATTAACTCATCACCCCGTTAATCACCCGAATCCTCCAACCCAATTTCCTCATCACAAAAACATTGAAAATTAAACGGAGGGAACAGAAACTCCTGTAAACACGTACCCGAGGGTGGTGGAACATCATGCTCTCTCGCATAATAAATTCTCTCGTCTCCGTGGGGATTTCTCGAAACTTCCGAGCTAAGGAAAATAATACAATACTGACAACTTGTCGGATAACTTTACCGCATAATTGCTATCGCCTATTTGCAATCGAATTGCGTGCAGCTGAGGCTCATACCCCGAATTTGGAATTGTTGGATTGCGAAATTGAGAGCGGAGAGACGCGGTAAATTGGATTAATTGTAGATTATTGGCAAGTGATGAGTTTGTCGTGTGGGGAATGTTGTACACTCAGAGTAATTTCCATGGTGAATTTAACTGTAAGAGAATTGCCAATAAATTCATTATAGTTTGGGTGACACAAGGATACAAACCATTTAATTATCAATTACTGTTGAAAAATCCGTCATTTCAGCTAATTGACATTTTTTTATTTATCTACATTTTTTATTTTATCCCGCTAACCGTCCATTCATTAATTAACCTACTGGCCTGCGGACGTTTGTTTAAATATTAAAAAATTCGTTGATTAATCGCTAATTTTTGTGTGATTTTTTTTTTTTTTTGGGGTCGGTATAGTTTAATATAAGTTTGATATTATGTGTAGGTGTTTCTGGGGCTGGATAATGTATGTGCAACATTGTAAAACGGGAGAAAGATAGATTGATACTGAGAATAAAGTGGGATGGGATTGGGGGATTGTGGGATGATGGGGGATGCCTTTATGTTGACCTATATCACTTCGGTTTTTCTCCTCCAACCAATCATCGTCGCATCAGTCTCAATGGAAAACGATGGAAAGCACTGGGAAATACTGAAAATACCGCACGTCTCCCTGAATTTTATGCCCACCGGAAAAAAAAATGTTGGTGAAAGTTTTACGATCCTCGGTTTTTTAATTAAAAATTAAAAATAATAAAAGCCGGCTTACGCTGGGAAAACAGTTAATTAAAATTGGAGGAGAGTTTGTTTTTTTTTTTATGGAATAATATTAAACGAGTGGTTTGTGGATTAGGCAGGTGAGGGATTTTTTAACGGGATTTTCTGAGGATCGCCGCTTTTATGGCGAAAATATTGTCGGGGAAAAAATTATATTGAGGCGGGGAGTTCTGAAATTTTCTATTAGAAATTTTTTCGGGTCAATGGAGGAAGAAGTATTGGAAAATATTTACCGGTATTCAACGACAGGTGGACTACATTCTTCGAGAAATTATTACCATTAATTTTATTTAGTAATATTATAAAAAACACTATTTTTCAATTTGACTTAATAATAATATTATCAACGGATGTTACAAAAAAAAAATAATTAGTTCTCTGACAGAAATGAATTCAATTCAACATTCAGTTCTAGTTTTGTAACAAATCTTTTAATTTAATCAATTGTTGTTTCAGTATGGGATTTTTAAAATACCAATGTACTGATTGTTTATGTTGTTGTTGTTGATGTTGAAGGTGGGATGGCTGAGGGCATCGGACCAGACAGTACTCTCATTGAGTACACGAATAGTAACTCACAATACACGTATATCAGTGACTTACGAGACCGGCGGTTGCTCGAGCACGTCAGATATTCCCATGGGTATTCACGGCGTGACCGGTACCAATCAGGTCACCGACGAGGGAGTCAACTGCATGTGGAAGTTGCACATACGACAGCTCAAAGAGAGCGACAGAGATTGCTACATGTGCCAAATCAATACAGATCCCATGAAATCGGAGCTCGGATGTTTGTCCATTCTTGGTAAGAACTTTTTCCTCTCCCTTTTCCCCCCATTTCCCCCCCATTTCCCCCATTTTTCTTTTTCCACTATTCCACATTTCTGAGATATTTCTTCAATTCCTCTTTATACATTTCACTCAAACGAATTTTAAATCAATTTCAATAACCGACATTATGGGATCTTTCATAAATTATCATTTTTAAATTATTGAACTCCAGAAATATAACAGCCGAAAATATATAAACAAAATACATATTATAAACAATTGATGTGATAATCCTTTGATTCGTGATTAGTTACTCCTCCCGATTTTAATGAATGCAAATAAATCCCGAGTAATTACAGACTAACACGACATTACCACTGATTTCCGGTTGAAATTAGGATAAGGAAAATGGCGACGCACGGAGAGTACTCGAATATTATATACGTGAATTGGAACAATTGTCCACTTTATATATGACATATTGGAGTACGTGATTCTTGAGTGTGCATACATTTATATGCATATATGCACAGAGCATAGAGTCTATGTATTTGCTGAACGAGGGAGAACTGGAGATTTGCCGAGAAGAGTCGAAGCCAATCAATGCAACTCGCATATTCGCTTTCCACAGTGGTGTGTGCTCATACTTGCATTTCTATACATGAACCAGAGGGTCAAATATATTGGAATTTCGAGTGCATCGGGAGTAACCACTGTGCATATATGACGGGACTAAATCTCCCAGTCTGACTAGCTCAATCAGGCGGAATCTGTCAATGTTTTATGTCTCATTTTTATTTTTACCTTTTTTTTTTCCGGAGTTCCTTGGCAGTCGGGACTGAAAAAATGCCGATGAGAAATCAATCGACTTAATACTCCATCTCTGAGGGGTCCTCAATATTTCAATTGACCGCGAAATCACTTCTTCAACTCTACGAGATTTTCCCATTAATCTCGTTACGTCTATTTTTTTTTTCTCGACTGTAAAAAATTTCTGCACTCGCAGGACTCGATCCACAATATTTACACTATTTTTCGCTTCGAAGCACTCGAAACTCAACGAAATTCGGGAATTTTCAGTTAAATTAACGAAAACGAGTTAAAAAATTTTGAAACCTGAATTTTCACGATTATTTTTTTCCCGCACTGAGAGAAAATAATTATTCAATTGAAAGATGAATTTGCCGAGTTGAAAAAAATGTTCGTAAATATTTGCGTTTGACAAGTGGATTTTATTTTAGCTGTAATTTCCTCAGCAAGAAGAATTTTTTCAGTATAAATTAAATTCATCTCATGAGGACTGCCGTACACTAATTAAAATAAATAATTCCAGTAAAATGAAAATTCAGGGTTATTGTTGCAATTCGGATTGTCCAAGTGGAGAAACGAGCGGATGAATTTCAACAGGGGATAGTGTGTAGCCAAATGATATAGTCACTGAGTGTCTATTTACACGTGAGGACTCGGATCACTGAATGATTGAAGCCAAAGGACATTTATCGACAGTGGGATTCCATTAGTATCGCATGAGATAGGATCAATAAGACTATAGTTAGCTCACAGAGGAAATTAGATCGGGCTTTCTACCCAATTCCGAGCGACCAAACATGAAATCTACTTTGGACTGCTCGACTGAGTACAGTAACACCGGAAGTAACAATTTCAATGAGATAATGATAGGGTAATTAATCGACGATCGTTTTATTTCCATTCCCTGAAGTCATTCTCATTCAATTAAAAAAATAAAAACCAATAATTCTCCCATTTTTGCCAGCGGATCTCCCAATAAATAATTACTCCAGCTTCATTTAGCCCCATCAGACATTTTTCATCTCATAAATTATTGAGTTAATTTTTATTTATATTTATTTTTATTTTTTGATGCAGATGCGACCGAATGATCTTAAATATTAATCGTAAATATTAAAAAGCCAAGTGTTTTTATCCTGAAAGGGATACTAATGCTTTTGTAAAGTGTCAAGAAGAGGCAATCCAAATATTTAATCTCTCTCTGTTTACAGTGCCGCCCGATATTGTTTATGGGGACGAGACCAGCAAGGATTTGTCGGTATCGGAGGGTGAAAATGTCACACTCAATTGTCAAGCAACGGGTATACCAAAGCCCCGAGTATCCTGGAGGCGAGAGGATGGGCAACACATTCTCATCAGGAATTCGACCTCGTTCTCAAGTTCCTACAGTTCGTATTCATTGTCTATGTACGAATTTCTCACCCCCTCCACGAATGATTCCCCAGGTCTCAAATCCCTGACTTTCAAACCACCATTTTACTCATCCTCTTTCCATCTCCTGCATTAACCCCCACACTCTCACCAGCTATTTCTCCCAGTTAAAGTCCCTCGAACCAAAGTCTCCCCAGCCAACCCTCAACGCCGGGGACTTGTAATTTTCGGTTTCCACCGTCGAATCAAATCCCACCGACGGGATCAACGTTTTACGAGTTATTCCGATGTCTCGCATACGTATCCCTATATGTTGCCCTGAGCCTCGTAACACCTAAACTCCATTCCCATCCTCTCTCTGTCTCCTTTACACCGGCAAAATACTCGACAGTGGTTACAGCCAAATGGACCATCACCTGGAGCACAATTTTCTGGTGCATCTACGTAACCGACATTATCACACTGCCTTTTATACACACTGTCGTGCATACATTTTCACACGGCATCCTTTTTCCAACGGGCAAATTCAACGGTCGTGTAAAATCGGAATGGTTATTCGATTCTCTGGGTGAGAACACGACGCATCAATCGTCAGCGTTCGTTACCCCGGAGGGATGGGTAATATTTACGGTTTTGCAGGAGATGGAAAATTCAGAGTGAATATCTAGCTTTTTTATTTGCCAAGAAAATTTATATATTTTATAATATTTACACTAGGATTGTGGCAAAACGGTAATAATGGCCAAAGTATATGAAGATTTTATGGAAAATGACATTCTCACTATATGAGCGCTCACCGATGGCGTTAAAATTTAATACGAATCAATCTCGGCGGCCATTGTCACATTTTACAACCTCTGAATTTTCGTCGGCTGAACTTATGAGAAGCAAAAATTCAAGGGTGCTATGAGAAGGGATGGGACCCAGAATTATGGATGCTCCAGTGAAGTCAGCGAAATTTCCGATTCTGCAAGGCAGCTGACAGCTCTTTTTCATCCACCGGCTCTCCGTTGAAATGACAAAACTGATTTTAAACCGTAAAATCCTCAATTCCCCGTATCTCACACGTTCCATATTCCTTGCATAAAGTATTCTCGTCCAAAGAAAAGGCCAAGGGAATACTGATATTCAGTAAATAAACCACTCGATGAACCCCAGCTAATCAAATTTTCTATTACTCTCAATTATGCGGTTATCTTGAAATCAGTGATTCCGGGAGGAGAGCCATCCGAGGACTTTCTTATTCCAATCCATTTCTCCCGTCATCGAGAACTCTCGAAGAGGTATCAGCCCCGTAAAAATACCCGCAAGCATCTCGCAAATGTGATTAAAATCCCAGAACCCCTCGTGATTGATCAATTTCAAGGCAAACATGATGTACCCTAAAAAATTCAATTGACTCGTCTCTGAAAACTTCAAAAGACCGCACATTAATTCCGTAAAAGGATATCCCAAATGTGATTAAAAATCGGAATGGCAATCTTCACTTGATATTCGCGCACTCGATAATTTTCGCATGTCTGAAAGGAGTGAAAACCCGCTTGTTGTCAGACTTGTAAGAAAATAAAAACGAGGGATATTTCTCTTTTCACGTACACCACCTGCCAGCATTCACGTCAATTTGAGAATAATTTTATTTCACAGAGACAAAAGATTTATCCCACAATAGATCGGTCCTACCATTTTCTTTTAACAGAAATATTCTCACCAAAATGGCTCTGAGGTTTTTCCTAGTTCAGAATTTATCACTCAATTTAATTCATGATTTTCCGATGCAGAGTTGTAAATAATCCTTTTATTATTAGAAGCCTTTCGAAGTGCGCATTAACTATTTCGTCCTGTGAATAATTGAACAGGATGCCGTGTGTCAGGAACATCTTCTTCAATCAATTTGAGTTAAGATTGGAATGGGACCCCTCAATACTGTAAATTAGACCAGGTTGACAGAAAGAACATTAGAAAAACTTAAAATTATTGGAACTTCAATGAATTAAGTAAATTAAAAATTGCGGAAATCACTGACTGACGTTAAAATTTTTTACATGAACTTAAGACTTGAAAATTGAAAAAATTCGTTGTTTAAAATTTAACGGGTAATTTTTCAACAGTGTAGCAAGGAATTATTAGTTTTCTCTGGTCAGATTCGGGACGGTACGCGAAGAATGTCGAAGAAATGGAGGGAATAAAAATAAAGGAGTTGGCAAGAGCAATTATAGTCCCAGGAATGTGCAGCAAGGAATTTCCGGAAGGGGAAAGCAATTCAATGGGACTCTTTTTAAACGTAAACAACTATTTACTCTCTTAATCCGCGGTATTTACCTCGTCTTTGTGCCTCTGAAAACATATTTCTCATCAAAACGAATAAATTAATTTTATTCTGGAGAAAATTCAAAAGTTGAAAACACGAGTTCCGGGAGGAGATGGATTTCAATGTCCCTGAAGGCGATTTTTCAGTAGAAAATTGCGCGAATAAACCAACCGCCCCACTAGTTTCGATGAATGCGGGGAAGAAATGTTCTGAACATCAGAAACTCCTTTAATCATTTTCTCGGTAGTGAACGAACTCAAAAGAACTCTCAATGACCCCGTGAAATTGCGAATTCCCTTTTCCCCCAAGGGTCTAATGACCCTCTTACTATTCCCGATCCGCAGAACCAGTCAGTGGGAATTGATTCTCAATTTCTTCAAAGAGTTCGATGTGCTGGAGAATAATTTCACCGAATGTCAGAACCTCGGGAATAATAATGAGGTTTCCAAGTGAAACTAGTTTATCGATTTCTCGAGAATCTTCCGGTGATGATGACGAAGGAAGAACAATTCAAACGAACGTATTCACTCGCTAAAATTTTACTCGCCATTTTTTACCCCTCGATTCCAGAAATTCTCATCAACTACCCCCGAATTGTCAGGTCTAAACCAAATAATTCAAAAAATTAATTAATTAAAGAAAACGTACAACAAATGGTAAATCACTGAAATAATTCACACCTCTAAAATTTCATTTCCCAAGACTTCTGCTCCCCGAAAAATCCCCCCAAAAAAAAAGGTAGCACACATAAAAACCCCCGACATCTGCTCCTAAAATTGGCATTCACCCCGTCCCTGGGAGAAACCCTTGAAAGCCCCATAATTTTCTCGCGACCCATTGAAACTCGAATTTCGTCGACCGAAGTAAAAAAACGCGGGGATAAAAAAACGTAGACGATAGCTTCTGGTGGTCGTCGGACAAACGGATTGAATCGAGGGCCGAAACGGTTTAGCAGTACTCGAGGAGAAATTTTCAAATAGGTTTTAGGTTGCAGGGGGTGGTTTTAATAGGTGTACAGGGGTGTTGGCGGTTTCTCGAGGGACGATATCGGCGTGATTATTCTCACTGTGAGAAGAGATCCAGTGGGTGGATGGGGTTGAAGGGGGAGGACGGGGGATGAGGGGGGAATGAAAGGGGGATAAAAGAGGGGGGGTGGAATACCGCACCCTGGCACCTTCGTGCCATGCATGCCCGATGAGTCAGCGAGTACGACGTCGGCACACCGCGGTCGTGCTTCTTTTTACGCGTCTCCTTTTATTCCCCTGGCTTTTTTATTTCCCTGGGTATATATTTTTTTTTTTCGTCTTGTTTCACTTTAACTCACCCTTTTTCCTCTCCGCAGAGCTCACCGGGATGTACCCGCGGGTTCAAAGATTGAAAAAAAGAGACGAGGTGACCGAGTTCGCACTCTCGCGAACTGTCGCGGATTTGATTATTTAAAAGGGTCGATTTTCTCGGCTGATTTTTCACGATGGGAAGGGAATATTTTTTGGATTTATTTTGATGATTTATTTGGAGAGGGACTCGGAAGCTTTCGTGGAAGTATTTGGAAGGGATTTAATTTTTTTTTTTTGGTAGTGATTGAAGTAGGAGAATTATCATGGGGTGTGGGTTGACTCGAATCAATTTCAATCTGGTGAAAAATTTATTATTTTGGGAGATAAGATTATTGTGGAATTGAATTGAATTAAAACATGTCTCGGTTTTTTTTCGGGCAGGTCTGACAGCAAGCGGGTTTTTACTCCTTTCGGACATGCGAAAATTATTGAGTGCGCGAATATCAAGTGAAGATTGCCATTCCGATTTTTAATCACATTTGGGATATCCTTTTACGGAATTAATGCGTGGTCTTTTGAAGTTTTCAGAGACGAGTCAATTGATTTTTTTAGGGTACATCATGTTTGCCTTGAAATTGATCAATCACGAGGGGTTCTGGGATTTTAATCACATTTACGAGATGCTTGCGGGTATTTTTACGGGGCTGATACCTCTTCGAGGGTTCTCGATGACGGGAGAAATGGATTGGAATAAGAAAGTCCTCGGATGCCTCTCCTCCCGGAATCACTGATTTCAAGATAACCATACAATTGAGAGGAATAGCATATTTGATCAGTTACGTTTTACCACATCGAGTGGTTTACTCAACGACTACCAGTATTCCTTTGAGGCATACTTTTTCCCAGTGACAACCTTCAATCCAAGAAAAATATAAAATCACTTTAGTCATCTCGAAGAGAAAATTTTCCCTTACGGAATAATAAATTCCACCGACATGATTTTCTCTTATAAATCCGTAAATAATCGTTTTCCGCAATATCATTTACCAGGTGTATCTTCTGATTGGTAAAATGGTAAAAGGCCTAGCAGTATCTTCTAGTACTAGATCTCCTTTTCAGGGGTTTCGTTCTATATGCCGGCCTCAACTTCCGGCCAAACTCGAAAACTTGGCGATCGTGTATGTACACGTGACTAAGAGAGACAGGTGGATAAAATAGAGTAAGAGAATGAAGAGACAGATGGAGTGAGTTGAAAGTGTACTATGTTGAAGTAGTTTGGTGAGAGATTCGGACCCCTTTCCTCCGTCGGCCTATAAGGAGCTTCCGCTTTACGAAAACTTCTCAAAGGAGAAACTGGTTACTTCTGCCCACCCCTATTCCCTCCATTCGTTATATCTTAGCCTTTGTACATAAATTCCAACGTCTACCGTCGTTTCACTTTCAGCGGGGATCATACAGAAGCATAATCAACGGACTAGACGCGCGTGCTTGCTCTTTATCGAGTTTACGTGAAACCGCTTCTTCCAGATCCAGTTAGTTATCTTTTGTTTCCAATTTACTCGGTTTATTCGGTTCACGGCAATGAATTTCATGAGTAGTTGCTGCTGTTGTCAGGGGGCTAAAACAAGAATGCCTTTAGTACCCCAGAAATTACAGCATACGGAGATAAATATTTAAAAAAATTGCAGAATAATTCGCGTAACGGGAAATAAAAATTTTTTCTGCCGACAATTCAACGAATTATGCGATATCTATCCCAGGATTATTTTTTAACTATATTTATATTTTTCAACTAACAATTTTTCCCTCGCAATATTGCATGGCAATTTTTTTAGAGCCCCCGATTATTAGTAATTATTAGTATTAGTCAGTAAATTGTTTTTAAAATCTTTTTCTTGTTAATTCTTGAACTTGAGGATTTTCTATTTGAATTTTGGGCGGTTGTGTGAATCCATAAAAATGAAGGAAAAATTGGTGAAAATCAGAAATCTTTTGCTGGATGATTGCATGGTTACAGAAATGGACGAAAATCCGTTGCTATTTGCCATTCATCTTGTCTCCCCTTTGCCTGATTCCAACCAGTTAGATTTCCTTACTTCTTGTCTTTGGCGGGTGCTGAGGGATGGAGAAAGGTCCATTCGTTAGAGTAATACAAAACTTGGCTTTTCCGTGTTTGAGTTGATTTCCGGAATATTTCTGTCTTGATGAGAAAACGGAGGAGCGAGGATTTCTTTTATGGTTTTTATACCTGGCCTTTCAATGCACTCATTTAGATGTATTTAGAGATTTTCTGAATGTCTTCGTTAGTGGATTTCAAAATGGCGGTGTTAATTCATCGGTTTTACTCGCCCCTCCCAAAAAATCTATTTACGTCTCGCAACTACATTTGCGAGGGAATGTTTTTTTTTCTCAGGGCTTTACGATGAATTTTTTGAAATTATCATCATGCGAGGTGGTGCGTTTGACTTTGTGATCGATGGCCTGTTTCTTGTTTGTTCTCTCATTTCTGATGAATCGCTGAACTCCGAGCGTTGTTCTTTCACTTGTGTATTCTATGAGTGCACCAGGGTAACGCCGCAGCATTTTTATTCCTGTTGACTCTACTCTCGCGTTTTTATCTCCCGCTGATTTTGAAAATCATTTCTAAAACCACGGAGGATGCCAAATCTTGTGGTTCTCGGAAGAACAATTTTTTTATTTTTGACGGAGTCATGGATTCGAGTGAAATTCAAAAAATTATATTTGTCAAATGACATTTCCGTGCCAATTTTTTTATTCCCTGGAAACTGCGACAGTAATTCTTCCGAGAGTGACGTAAAGTCAAATTTAAATATTGCGAAAAAAGTTGTCGTGGAATTTTCGTATGTTTTTATCGTCTGGACAGTAAAAATCAATAGCGAGTCGTCATAAAAATTGATTTTGAGAAATGACAAGAAAAAAATCAATACTAATCATGAATAATTCACATGGAAGAGAAAAACTGGTGCAAAATGAATCCATTCATGCCGACAACCGACATATTTATTATTTGAACCTCACCGCGATCTCCCTAAACCCATCATAAAGAATTAAATTACCCAAGACGAATGATACTGTCCGACGAAATTTATGCTCGAGTCACTGTAAAAATCCTCCAACACTCGCCATCAATCTTGTCCAATGTTTTTTCTCCTCCCCTTATTTAAGTTGCCAAAAAAAAAAGGAGAGAGGAATAAAAAAAGGGGCTCTTTCCTTATCTCCATCGATCTCTTGCACCTCCAGACACTCAGATATGTGGATAAAGCCGGGTTAACAAATAAAAATAAGAAAATTCGTAGAGGAATGAGGTGAGGCTGGAAGTGTAAGGAAAGATAACGAGAAAACAGTCCATGGGGAAGAGGAGTTTTCTAACTCGTTACGGTCTAACGCTCGACGTACACTGCACAAAAGTAACACCACAAGAAGGTAAAACTCGTTTCAGAAATACATTCAAACAATCGGTTATTCTCTTAAATCCCCAAATGCAAAACAACATATCTTGTTTCCGTATTCTTGTGCATTCCAATGAGAATTTTTTTTTTTTAAGCTCACCCCCCCCGTGGCAATTTATTTTCTCTCAGTTCCCTCTTCAAATCCATTTATGGGGAGAAGAGAGAAAATACAATTGAATAAATACAGATGTACCTTTTATTTTCTCTGTTGTTTCAACTACTTTCTGTTACCTCCTACCTCTAGCTACACAATCGACTCGAGTCGTTTGTAAACTCCATGAGTAAACTCGATCCAAACTGCGTTTAACTCGATACTCTGATTGTCTCCTTTATCTCCCAAGATTCACCCTTTTCCCCAGAAATGCGAGACAAATCGATCGTTAAATGTATTTACGGAATTACCGAATTGAGAAATTTAAGTGGTCGAGTGACGATTAAAATTGTTTTATAGATCTGATGATTGCATGTAGAGATAAAAATCGTGGTGCGCCTCCAAAAAATTTTCCAGTGTCAAATGAAAAATGGAATTATCCCTTTCCTTGAGTCACAAATCAGTGGAATTGCCTGAGATCATCAGTTGAATAAATTAATGGCCAAATAAACCAATCAGTGGAATTTCGTTGGATGAAACCTTGAGGGTGATTCCACTGGAGTTATTGATTATTTGAATTATCCACAGGTCGGAAGATTGCCAATTTCCAGAAGATCACTCAGTACAATGAATCCAAGTTACACTTCCATCGTGTAGACAGACAGCAGATGGGAGTGTATATGTGCATTGCCACCAACGAAGTGCCCCCATCAGTCAGCAAACGCGTTACACTGGAAGTCAATTGTAAGCATCAAACTTCCACTATTCACACAAGTTATTCATCATCAGACCTGACTACCTCCGAGCAATCCAAATCCGTCCAGAAATAACCAGCAACCCAGAGAGTAGCTCAAAATTAAACTGACACGATGCCACTCCAGATTTTGAAATTATTCCTTTCGTTTATTCCAGTACTCGTTAATTTACCACCAATTCACTGTTAATTGACTTTCTCAATTAATTCTCTCTCGTTGTCTAAAAAAGAATTCATTACCCTGAGTTCCATCAAATTTTTTCGATGATACAGAGAAAAAAAATGGACTCCATACTTTTTTTTGTACTTGCACAGTGGTAGACTATTTTCTCATCGATTCTACATCATAAAGGGAAAATATCAGTCACTTAAATTCTGTCAAGTTGCCATGATGCTTCTGGTTCTCGACAGTTGCCCCCGCAGTGGAAGTACGAGCTCAACTGCTGGGAGCACCATTGGGCCGGAGTGTGCAGCTGGAGTGCTCCATCGAGGCACATCCCAACACGATAAACTTTTGGGAGAAGAATAGCAGAATGCTTCTAGATGGGTGAGATATCTTTATATCGCTCAGACGTGCATTCTGTACTATCAATGTTACATCAGTCTTCTCATTCTTAAGTCATTTTAACAGCGATAACTATCCTGACGTCTCCGGTGGGAAATTCCTTGTGGAAGCTCTATTTTTGTGGTGTTATGACGAGTGCACATGAATTCGTCAACTCCATATAATTTTCTGACAAATCTTTAAAACGGTTTGAAGTAATTGTAAAATTGTTAACAACTCCAATTCAACAACGGAAAGTACCTCTGGATTTAAAGGAGATAGTGAAAATTACGTAATTACCTTTTTCGTAGATTACAATTGGCTCTGCAAAAAAGGTCTTGACGAAAATTCTGATATCAGCAATTGTGTTGTTAAATTGAAGTGAGAGATGAGCGGAAATGTTTAAATTAGTTAAAATTAATTGATTAATTAATTGAACGATTCAGCATATCGATTTCTGTTTCGAGAGGTCAGAGCTAATCCTGAAATTGGACAATCCTCGGCAGAAATACTGAGAGATAAAATTTCCGATGAGAAAGTGACTAATGAAATATTAAATCTGATAATCTCATTTGGTCGATCCTATTTCAGCCCTAAATACGAAATTCGAGAGGATAGAACGGGTTATCACGTGACAATGACCCTTCTGATAAAGAAATTCACACCGGAGGACGTGGGTAGTTACAACTGCATAGCATCAAATAGCCTGGGAAAAGCCGAAGGCTCCACAAGACTATACGGTAATTAATTTTACCCCTCAAAAGCTTGAGTCTCTCTTGATAACATTCACCTCGTTAACTCGAAAACACCTGCTTATTTTCCAGAGATCGAAGTCAAAGATGACATGATACTACGCGGTGAGTTTATAATTACATCAACATCATAATAGATAAATACACCCATCATTTCTTAGCATTATTCCTTATCATTTTGTTTCACCATTTGAAAAATAGAATAAAAATATATTAAAACAACATTAAAATATTTTCAGGCTGTCAATAAAATTTTTGTGATTTCCCCGATAATTTGAAAAGTAACATAATGATGTTTTGGATTTCTAGTTTTTTTTTTGTCACTCAAAATGTTAAATGTAATGCTATGATTTGTTGGATATAAATGATCGAAGTGGTGTTAATTGATGAGGATTGGGTTCAGGATTGGATAATATTTTTATTTTGCAGTAGGACTGGCAGAAGCTGCCCGTGGAGCAAGTTCTGCATCGTTCTCCATTCTCCATCGGCCATACCTCGTAGCACTCAGTGTTATTTCAGTACTCCACTTGGTGTGTACACGGTGAACTAGTACATATCCAAATCCAAACAAGAGGAATAAAGTAAAATAAAGTATATGAACACAAACTGACCTACAGATAAATGGCCGGTGAGTTTGTGTTGCGCTTTTCACACTGAAAACAAGGGATCGACCCGGTGATCCGTACATGTACCATTTTTGTGTGCCAAAAAAGATAGTAAATAAAACTATGAAACTGAATAGAATGAGCGATTGAGGATTAAATCCCGTGGATTTGAATTCTCGTGCTTTTTCTTACTTTTTAGTCTCAATCCAGAAAATATAAATGATCGGCGGGATGGAGAAAAAATAATGAAAATTGTCTTTGTCGTCAGCCTACTGTATATTTGTCTTTTATTAATGCATCCTTTTCCCGTACCTAAAGTATAATGTCGAAATTCCTGTCCAAATTTCAATGGGGATATTTTTTCTGTGCCAAATTATCGGGAGAGGGTACACTGGGAGAGGATTTTCTCAGTTTTTCGAATTTTATCGTGAATACTAAATTATGAATTTTCATTCAACACCCGGCAAAACTGGATTTTTCCATGACTTGAATTTTCTGAATTTCTCTATTCAGTTTGTGCGTCGGTAAAATTTGGAAAATATATTTGAAACATCCGTGAAAATTTCCCAGTGTATCCCGATAAACAATTCCATATCAATAAACTTATCGTACTCGTACATATCTCATATGAATGACTGAAACTCTCGTGAAATTAATTCTGAAAAATCCACAGCTTCTGGCAATTAACGATCGCAGAATAACATACACTCAAACTCATTAAACTAAAATCTCTTAATCATTCATATCAATCCAAGATATCCATCGGGATCCCAATAATTCGATAAAATAATCGTCAATTTTCTTACCCAAAATAATCTAGACAGGAAAAAAAATGGATAATTCAACAAGCAACATTTCAATTAACGAATCACTTAATTCAGCTATTATTTCCAGATTGAATACTAGTTGTAATTTTTTATGGTATGTCTTTTCTGGTATATCTCAAGGCCAGCAGAACTGGACCTTACTTTAAGCGATTAATTTTTAACGATCAATTTCTACGTGGATGAATATATAAATGATGTAAAAGGCGCTCAGTTTTGCTCAGACATTGCAAAATGTAAGGGGTGTGGTATTACATCCCTTAGATTAATTTTATGGCCATTCCAAACGTTAATACGTGCCGTGAAATTTATTTGGAGCCTGCGAAACGTTTAGGGGTAGCGTAAATAAGGGAAATTCGTATTTATTTTCTTTTTTCTTTTAGGTCTGACTATTTTATCTCGTGAGTGTATTTTTCGCAAGAATGTTGGTAATGTGTACGTGATATCCATATTTAAAACGAGTATCTGTGTATATACACTGAATATGTGGGGCGAAAGGGAGAGTGTGAGGGAGTAGAACAAAATGGGGAATGTATGTAAGGCATGTACTAACGGTGTTATTCATTAAAACGCAAAATAATGTCACAGTGCTCTATTTTTTCGTGCTTGCCCGACAATACGGACACCCACTCGACTGACACAAAAATATGATATTTAAACAAAATGAGTGATGAATAAAATAAAGAGTCATGAGATGATTTATTGTTCATTTATTTTCCTCTTTTTGTATACTTCAATCCATTCCTCTTGTGCATTCTACTGAAAATTCTACAACTCCCTTGGCTGTTTCTTCTAATTAAAAACTTCATTATTAATTTAAATAATGTTCAAAATAGAGTATTAGAGAGGAAAAAATCAGTTATTTTTTGGAGAATTGTTTTTGTCTGAATTTATGTCCAAAAATAGAATTTTATGAGCGGGTATATTTTTCAGTGGAGAACACGTATCACCTTGAGGAATATGATAAATCTATTATGCTTATAATTTTTGGCAGATAACAATGTAGCACCTTCATCCATTTCACAGTCCGATCAAATATTTAAATACTAATGAAATGTAAGCGACAGATTGGAATAGATAATTCTTGGACGACTGATTGGTTGTTATCCGTAGATAACAAAACTGTTTTCGGAAATTCAGTAAAATGGGGGCGGTATTAGTCTAATGTTGCCTTCGGCAAATCGAATACGTCAGGAAAATTCCACGATAACATCAAAATTTTTGAGTATTTAAGCCAGATTTTACAAGCACATCATCAGTCTAATCTCGTCTTCAGTAAGTTGAACACATCAGTAGAAATCCGACAATTTATTCAAAAATGTTGTGGAAATTCATCATCTTCGCAGTTCTTTTTACCGGTGAGTCATTCCCACATCAATAATAACTCCTCGCTAGTAATTGATTAATTTAATCAATCTAACGTTACCAGCAACTAGTTAAACTAACAAATTCTATTACAAGAACATCGAAACCGTAAAAGGTGAAAAAATATTATTGTAGATTTCCTATTATCAGAACGTTAAAAAAGTCGAATTTTTATTTAATTTTCTAGTCATCACCGCAGCGACTGTACAGTTGGAGCCTTGTACGTATTTCCATATTTTCAATGAATTTTTAACAATTTAAGAGTTTTAAAAATATCCTTCCGCTATTATTGACTTGAATTTCAGTGAACGCAGACGGAACATGTGAACCAGGACGTTCATACTCTGATGGCTGCAATACTTGCATCTGCGCCGCTCGTGATATGCCCATGTGCACCCAAATGCTTTGCTACCCCAGAAGATCTTAATAAAACTATAAAATTGTCAACTCAATTTAAACATTATTCTTAATTATCGACTTATCTCGAAAACAGTTGATTCCAGATAGAAATGGCAAAGTACTCCTTTTGGTTATTAAATTGGCGAAAAAAAGGATTCCTAATTACGATTAATTATTGAACCCGATTCAGAGAAATTATAATTATTCAATTGTGTAATGTATTTTCTCTGGAATATATATAACTCGAAAAATGTTTAAAAGATTGAAATAAATTGAAACATCTATCAATATGATTGCAATAAAAATGCATACCTGCACTTGTATTCTGTTATTTTTTTAATTAACAATATATCCAAAGCGTTTTAACGCATCGCTGCGAATTTTTGTGGTAAAAATTTGAATCGAGACGCGCCATTCAACAGCTGTACTACGTTCTCCATCTGACAGCTGTCAGCTGAAGCTCCTGAGCTGGCTGAACTAATGACAGCCTTCAGGTGTGGAGAGGGAGATCAGGAGACAGTCACAAGTACCTGATGTGTTTTTTAATTAAAAAAAAAACATGAGGAACCTGTAAATTGAAAATTCTCGTGATCTGTGCGATTGTTACCTCGACTTCCAGATCGATTGTCTCCATGATATCCGAGAACTCCTGGTGTACGTGAAGCTTCATAAAATTTTTCACTCAGCGTCGACCGTTTTCTTGATACATCAACTCATAGTGAGACTCGGTTAATTATTTCGGTAAAATTCACGGGAAAATTTTCATGGGTTATTATCTTCATTACTCTATTTAATCTCGTTAATCGATTACTCGCGAGTGTTTTCTTGGGGGTCATACGAAAATGTCGGACTGACAGGTGCCAGCTGACACCAATAACATCAACAGTTCAGCACCTGAAGTGTCAGTTGACGTTTGAGGGATAATTCTAGTGATTTTTTGGAGATAGAGAACAATGGAACCTCTGGGTCTGCAAAATCCACAACAGCAGAATCCACCTCCTGGGAATAGTGGAGATAACGCTGATAATGTTGGAAGGTTATATCAAAAATAATCTCAATTTTAAATTTTCATTGTTTAAAAAAAAGGGAAATTTTAGCGGAAAGTCATAATTCATTGACTTATCCTTATCAAAAAAATAAAATCTGCAATAGAATTGAATAAATCAGTCGACAACGGGAATAAAATTCCATCTTTGTATTTTTTAATTCTTGCTAACTTAAAAGTTTGGCACAATTGGAGAGTACAAGTAATTAAACAATAAGTTGAATTAATTTTTTTATTGACTTTCGACATTTTCAATTCAAACACCTCAACCTGTCGCTAATAATAATAATAATTGTGCAGCTGTCTGTTGCTCCGTTATGCGAGTCAAAATTCACTGGACGAGAGCTCGCAAAAACACATCCCCAGGGAAAGTGGCAAGGACAAACCGCCATACAGAAATCATCATCACACGAATCGCGCATTCGACGTAATAAATGCAATGAGAAAGTAAGTTAATGAAGCTTCATTGATTTTCTACCGATTTGTCAAGCCACAGAAGTGTTTCTGAGCCTGTGGAAAGAATCACGACAAAAAAGAAAATCACACGTTATTTTTATATGATTTATAACAAATTCGAATTATTTAAGATTTCCAAAAATTCTTATAACAACATTTACAATTGAAAATGAAAATTGACTTGCAAATGGAACAAAAACCCCTGAGGATTGGACTTTTCCAAAAACTCGTCGTAAATTCATGAATTATTTAGAATAATAATTTGAATAATCCGAAGGACTGTTCCCACTGAAAAATATCTGTCCTCTCCACTCAGACAAAATTTATTATGCGACGTGATATTGGAGGCCGATGGTGGTGTGGACGTGCCAGCCCACAAAATGGTCCTTGCAGCGTGCAGTCCCTATTTCTACGCAATGTTCACAAGTTTTGAGGAACGCGATCAGCGACGGATAAAACTCCAAGGTGTCGATCATGCGGCCTTGGAATTACTAGTTGATTATGTATACACAGCTGAGGTGCACGTCACCGAGGAGAATGTACAGGTGTTGCTTCCAGCAGCAAATCTACTCCAGCTGACTGACGTGAGGGATGCATGCTGTGATTTTCTCCAGGCCCAACTGCATCCATCAAATTGTCTCGGGATTCGAGCTTTTGCTGATCTTCACGGATGTCTGGAGCTTTTAGCACACGCCGACAGCTACATAGAGCAACATTTTTCGTAAGTTAATGAGATCTTCAATAATTAAGAAATTTTTTTCGAGAATATCATGAAATTTGCAGTGAAGTGGTGGAAGGCGAAGAATTCCTGACTCTAGCCCCCCAGCAAGTGGCAAAATTAATCTGCAGCGATCGACTGACAGTGCCATCAGAGGAGAAAGTATTCGAATGCGTGATATCCTGGGTTCACTCTGACATGGAGACACGTCAGAGTCACTTGGCCCAACTCATGGAACACGTGAGACTCCCACTCCTCTCCCAGGAGTACCTGGTGCAGCGGGTAGAGGAGGAGCCACTCCTCAAGGCGAATTTGCAATGCAAAGATTTTTTAATTGAGGCACTGAAGTACCATTTGCTCAAGGGCGAGCAGAAGTCTCTGTTCAAAACCCCCAGGACTAAACCCCGACAACCCAGGGGATTGCCCAAGGTCCTGCTTGTCGTCGGTGGACAGGCACCAAAAGCCATCAGAAGCGTCGAGTGCTATGATTTCAAGGAGGAGAAGTGGTACCAAGTCGCTGATTTACCAACTCGCAGGTGTCGTGCTGGATTGTCAGTCCTGGCAGGTCGTGTTTACGCAGTGGGAGGCTTTAACGGTTCCCTCCGGGTGCGTACAGTGGACGTGTACGACGGTGGTGCAGATCAGTGGTCAGCATGTGCAGGTATGGAAGCAAGACGCTCAACCCTGGGTGTAGCAGTCCTGGGTAATTGCATCTACGCAGTGGGTGGTTTTGATGGCACAAGTGGGTTAAATTCAGCCGAAGTGTACGACCCGAGGACTCACGAGTGGCGAATGATCTCACCAATGCTCACACGAAGAAGCTCAGTGGGTGTTGGTGTGGTGAAGGGATTGCTGTATGCCGTTGGTGGTTACGATGGTATCTCACGTCAATGTTTGACAAGTGTCGAGTGTTACAATCCAGAGAAAGACAAATGGAAGCCAGTTGCTGAGATGTCAGCAAGAAGGAGTGGAGCAGGTGTTGGAGTTCTAGATGGAATACTCTATGCTGTTGGTGGGCACGATGGACCACTGGTGAGAAAGAGCGTGGAGGCGTACAATCCTGAGACAAATCAGTGGTCCTCCATCGCGGATATGGCACTGTGCAGGAGAAATGCTGGTGTTGTGACCCTCAACAATCAGTTGTACGTCGTGGGTGGTGACGATGGAATGTCGAATCTGTCATCAGTGGAGGTTTATTCTCCGAGGACAAACACCTGGACAACTCTACCCAGTTCGATGTCAATTGGTCGAAGTTATGCTGGTGTTGCCATAATCGACAAACCCCAGACAGCCCCCACGTCGATATGAGGTTTGCAAACCGCTGGGCACCCCAAAGACCCCCCAAACGGACCACCAGAGGATTCCACTGGTGAATCTGTGCCCAGCGGTGTCAACCCCAGCCACAACTGCGAGGGCCCCCGATGTGTCTGCCAGCGTTACGAGAACGGTGAACTCGTTGCCACCCTGAACAATCGAAATCCCGAAGGTGATAATACATATCAAAATCCGAGAAGCCACAGACTCTACCAGAATCGTCCCCCAAATCTCAATCCCCATTACCAAAATCCCGTGGATATCGTGCGCAATTGTAACCGCCCACGAAGGCCAAATGAACCTGAGGAGAACATCTACGAGCGTCTCGACAACGACGAGGAGGTGAACGAGGTGCTCGATGTCAGGAGGAATGATCAGAATGACCACATGTACGAGAGAATTGATAATCGCCCCACCAGGGCCAATCAAGTTGTCAGAAATATAAATCCTGTTCTGGCCATTGAGAGAAACTCCAGGGACATCTACTTCCAGAACTCAAACTGTCTCAATCGTCTTGGAAATTTGTCCAGAAACTGCTTCTCCACTGATAACGTTGCCATGACAACTAACGGACGTTTTGCACATCAATTTGGCCAGTGCATGTGCCCGTTCTGCATCAGACTGCCCTTCGTCAGATACCACATCTGCCAGCAGTGCAATTCCTTCAATTCTGGTAATTATGTTGCCAACTCCAGGCATTACATCTACCAGGTATCCAGAAATTGCAGATGTGCATTCTGCAGGGGTGAGTATGCCTGGAGATTTCCAATAAATGGTAGAGCACTGGTCGAGAGCCTGAGGTGTCAGTGCAGAAATCCTGGCAACTGCAGCTGCAGGGGAAGACTCCTGTCCTCATCAAATTCAGCTATTTATATCGGAAGAATCGATAGGATCGGTGGAGTTAATAATCCACTTTATGCTAATCCCAGTGTTTACGTTGGGAGAATTGAGAGAAACGGAGGAGTAGATGCACCTGAGGTGGCTGAGGCATCACCTGGGGGCAGTGGTGAGGCTGGAGCCTCGGGAGAGGCCAGGGCCCAACCCCCTGCCAATTCAGTTTGCGATGTCAATGTTGTGGATAGACAGCACACGTGTGATGACTCCTGTATCAGGGGACAGGGGGGATTGTGCCAGTTCAGCAGAGGGGAGAGGCCTGAATGTCATGGGAGGTTCTCTTATCAGTGGTGGTTTGTCAATAGATGGCTTCCTGGGTGGGGATCTGCCGACAGGGGTAACGAGGGGAGCAGAGACGAGCCCAGAGAATATAATGCGAGTGATAGTGATGAGTAAAGGCATTATTTTTTTTTTCTTCATTTTTTTTCGGTCGTCAAAAAGACATTGTTCATGCAGGAGTGCTGGATTAATTTATTGTACTTAGTAGAATTTTTTTTTTGAGAGATTATGGGTTTTTTTTTTTATTTATAGCCTTCGCAGATTGTGGAATCATTTTCGTGATGGCTTAGTGGTGAGATAAGACGAATTCAACTTTTTTTTACTGATTCATATCGAAAACTATCGATTTTCGGGGGAAATGCTGAAGGATTTTTTTCGAGATGATTACATTTCCAATAAAAAAGGTCTTCATGTTTTTTTCCTGCGTTAATAATTTTTGCGGGCAATACATAATTAATGCAATTGGGAAATTCGACTCGTCGTTTATCATTTTTCTCTTTTTCGTTTTTTTTGGTTTGAGGTGATCTGTTCATTTTTTAATGTTTCGAATCAAAAATTGATTGCTATGATTTTTTTGTATTTTCTTTGGTGATGGAGATTTGGAGATTGTCGAGGCATTCCAATGATTTTTTTTCCTTCATATTTTGTGGGGATTTTGTGGGATTGCAGTGCGCGAGCTTCCAGAATCTTTTTACCTGCGATTAAGAGATTTTCTTCTTAACTTAAAAAAATACCTGAATCTTGAAAAGTCATTGAACCAAAAAATTCCGGTCCTTGAATCTATAAACATTTTTTTCCGTGACTCTTCATTATTGTTAAGTGGCATTGACGCCCTAAGACTGTTCTAGTTTTAATTAGTTTAGATTATATTCCTGAAATATCACGAATTTACGAGATTGATGACTATAATTGCGAGAAATCGACAGTTCACTGAGGAAAAGATAATGAGTGGAGGAAATTATTGCCATTTCTTGACTCAAATTAGAGACGATTTGAATATTTTTTATTGACGGAGATTCATCTGTAAACCGATCGTGATTTATTGATCAAAAAAATTAAAATTACAATCGCTGGCTTTGACAGAGAAAATCGAAAAGACTAAGATAAAGAAACCAGTGTGATGTAAAAATAACAATTGCCAAAAATATCACGCGAATATCAATTGATTTGAGGTACGATAGTAATTAATCATCAAAATGTTAAATTGTAGCCAATGATCGATGGATAGATCGACAGTTCACAAAAATAAAAATCAAATGCATTCATTTTTCATCAATATAGACAATTCAATAAATTCCTTTCACCCCAGATTATTCACGTGTTTAAATAAAAAATTCTGTTTAACAGAGGATTTTTTTTCAAACGCAAGAGTCCATTGAAAAAATATAAACCACGAAGGTCTAATAACAGCGCACGTGGAAATTTTATTCTTCAAGACAACAGGTAAGGGAAACATAACGAGAATGAATTTTTAGAGCGGCCTTAAAAGTTCGAAGAATACAAATAGTTAATTACCAGTATTTCAAATAATAATACTTTTTCTCTACTCCATAACTCTGAATTATTGTCCTTGCATTTCAACTGTGGAAATTGTCTGAGAATATTTATCTATTTTATTCTATTTATTTAAAAGGAATAGCGAAATTTTGATTATTTAATTAGTAGAGCAAAAATCATTGTAAAAATTATAAAAGAAAACGATTTATCGACTCTTTTATGTATTTTAGTACGATTCATAGTTGGGGCTTCTCATTAGCATATTCTCCCGCCGAGAAACCGTCGAATATCACAACAGCTGTAATCTTATGTAATGTGCTTCAAATATTTCATAAATATGTATGCATAACACGTACTTGATGGAGTCGTTTGAAAATGTGTGTAAATAAAATATTGAAGACGTGGTGTTAGAAACCTCGACTTCGCATTTCGATTTCGTGAATTTTTAATGGATATTTTCGCAAAAAAAAAAAATGGAAAAATTACGGCAATTGTAATTAATCTAACGAATATAAACTGGGTATTTAGGCATTCTGTTCTCTCAAGAACAGTTCCTTGGCAGCAATTTTATTTAATTTCTGAAGCCTAATGCAGTCACGACATAAAGAGTCGAACGAGAAATAAAATCCTTAAATGCCCGTGCAGTGAATCACCAGGTGGTTTTCTCGGGCACTCGTTACCCCGGATAACATAACTAGAATGACGAAATCGAGGCGAACAGACTGAGGGAAAAATTGATTTTATCAGATAAATGTAATTTTCGTAAAAGAAGGAATTCATTGAAACTGATCGAGTGCGTACCAAATTTCTTCATGAAGTTTTTTGCGAATAACTCCGAAAAATTGGGATATACTGAAAT
Organism: Fopius arisanus; assembly: GCF_000806365.1. Classification (NCBI taxonomy): domain Eukaryota; kingdom Metazoa; phylum Arthropoda; class Insecta; order Hymenoptera; family Braconidae; genus Fopius; species Fopius arisanus. The sequence goes on from NW_011887827.1 coordinate 336,884, forward strand.
TTTTATTAGAATCTTTTCTATAGAAGTCCTCAAAGGCTACAAAAAACGTCATAATAAAAATTTCGGTAACTCTCTTCGTTTGAGAGATATTACTGTAATTTTCCCTTTGGTTATCACTCGGCTCCGAAATTTTCTGCTGCACTGTCATTCCTTTCGAAAATTAATACCAAATCGATTATTTTCTCTTCACTGGAACAATCAAGTTCCGGTTGTTTTAACATCAACGAACGTCGGGGTTAACAATTAATTAACATCGGGCAGTGCAACTACATAAAATACCAGACGGTTTAAAACAGATTGAACAATTGATTGCCTTACTGCTCTATATTCACCTGCAACCGGATCTACTTCATTCTATTTGGATTTTTTATTAATTTGAAAGGTTTGTATTTTCAATTCCTCGAGGACATGTACGCACGTTTGTCCACCCGTGACAATTCGATAGTTTTTTTTTTATTTTCTCCGGTGAACTAGAATCGCCTTGAGGGAATTTTTGCCGAGTGATTGATGAGTGTCTGGGAGTTGTTGAGGTACTGATACAGTAATTGGGTAACGCCCAGGTGAAATTATTATAATATCCCTGATAAATAGAATGTAAATTAGATGTGAATATTATTCAAACAATTTCCAATGATTTTTGAAAATAATTATAAGAGGCATATTGTATTTTTCTGAATTTTTTCTGTTCAAATAAATATTCTTCCGCGTCTCTTCCTGCGACGGTATATTTCATCCGACTATTTTTAAATAATTGAGGATTGTTGAAACAGTGAGGAAATACCGAGAAATTTATGACCGAGTCGACGAGGTATTGACATTTATTCAAATGAATTACGGATGCGTAATAAAACAATCGTGGAATCGGCTTCTGTATTTATATCCAGGAAGGTACAGCCGTGACGGATATCCTCTCGGGTTGAGCGACGATTTGATTAAATATCATAGGTTCGAGATTAAATCACTGACCTCATCCTGATTGCAGTCAGTGGGAAAGCCGACGATGAGCTGTTCATTACACACCTTTTTTATTTTACGTCTAATTCTTTTTGCGCTGGGAATAAATTAAATTCGCAAACAGACGAGTGCGTTTTCTCTTTCGTTCGCGGTTTTTACGTCAATTCGATTAATCAATCACGTTCGAAATGTCTCAATAATTTTTCAATTTTATTCCTTCATCGGATTTATTTCAGATTTATCGGGGGAATTTGAACAAATTTCTAACATCTCCCAGAGAGATCGATGAAATGACTGAGAGTGAGAGCTCCAGTGATGATTCTCTTCTGGGGACAGTCCTCTCCCTCTTTCTCTTTCAATCCTCACATATTCCATTCGCCTCACCACAAGAGACTGGAACAAAGTTCCTCCAGTAGTTGTTCGCCAACCGAACGTCTCACGTTTATCAGAGTTCGGTGAGCACTTGATACGCGAAGATCGATCGATCGATTTGTCATCGAGAAATCGGTAGAAGCCGATCTTCCGATATTATTTCGCTAAACCGCATTCCCGCGATTTTTTTTTTCATACTTCACACTCTGCGATTCCTCTTTTTTTAACAAAAAACTTATTCTCTTTAGGATAAATACAGAATGCTCAACAATTTTTGACATTTTTCAAGTGACAGGTGGCTGAGAAATTCTCAGAGGATGTGTTAATGTGTCGCACTTAATTTATCGATTTTTTTTTCTTTTCACCTCTGGATGAAAGAGAACCTTGGAATTCTTCTCAATGTTTCCAGAGTGAATAATCCTATTGATGCGAGGTAAGTAACGATTCTTTTTATTTCAGCCACTTTTTAGTCTGCCTCCAAGACGAAAAGACGTCTCGCTTTATCTTAAAATCTTGACCTTTGCGTGGACATCCCGAATTCGTAAATTATTTTTGAAAATCGTTCGCCTTTCAGCTGAATTTTTTTTTTAAACAAAATATTTACACTGAACCTGATTCCTCTTTCATCCTTCATTTTTTGCCACTCATTCTCCACTAGTTCCAGTCAATTAGCTCTTTGAAAATAATTTCTCAGTTGATAGAAGGAAATTAATTAATAATCTAGATTCGATTTTCAATTGGATTTTCATGTCTTGCATGGGCGATCAAGGCCAATTGATTGGATCCAGATGGGGGGACAAATGGGGGCATAAGTTTGTCTTGGATGTCTCAATGATCGTCGGACGTATCATTACTTGGGCGTTTACACCAGTCACTTAATTACAACCATATTAGCGAGTACACAGTGTCAATGCGGGAAACAGCAGGTGTCGAATCGTTTCGCCAGTCCCAAACACTCGAGGGGACGTTTTTGCAAACGTGTAATTTGGTAGCCGATTAAAAAAAAAAAGAACAAAGATGGAAAATTTAATTGGCCCTAGCCCGAGGGCACGAAAATCGAGACGTATTTCTGTCAAATTATTTTATTTCCGACTGCTCTCGACCTCAATATTCTCTTCAGACATCAACTAATTACGTTCATCCATCATCCAATGATAATCGTCAATGATCAATTATTTTTTCTTTCAATTTGTCTTCTCATTGTTTTTGGGGAAAATTATGATTGTAATTTCATTTGAAGAAATGAGAATTTATGTTTCGAGCTGTAATTCCGGGATGGTCTTGCATCGTTGATATTCGTGGCGTGGAAATCCGAAAGAAAGTACCTCTTACTCTGTGGCCCGGGTACCAAATAAAACATGAATAAGACGTGAGAGTGAGAGTCTCGGTCTAAAGTTAAAAAAATCGTCAAAGGCCACACGTATTATGTATTTCACCAATTGAAGAGACCACGTTACAATATTGCGTCACGCATTAGACTGACTTTTGACAGGAGAAACGTTCGCCTTAGTCGGTGAGTCATATGGTAATTCTGTAGTGCAGTGATAGAACGAGGGAATTTCACTCATCAGTCAGGATATTGGAGATATCTTTGTAGAACTTAAAAAAGGTCATTACTAAATTGCGTTATCTCCCTCATGTTACCTTCACGAATTACTGGAATTAATTCTTTTTTTCTGTAATTCTGAAATCTGTGCCAAACCCGAAATTTTGAATTTTCAATAAATGGTTTGACGATTAAAATAAAAATCTTCTTTGCCAGATAATTTAGGATAAATCTCCGGCCGTTTGGAATTAATCTTCACTGCTTCAAGAAATAAAAAAAACAATGCATTGCGAACCTCGAAGTAAATCCGTTAAGAAACCCTCAGGATCGCCGACTGGGTGATAAAAATTCCCAGTGATTTTTGAAATGGAGTGGGATATGGTGGAAAAAATAGTGAGTAATTGAAATTCGTAGCAAAGTGGTAAAAAAAGGTGAGTCCGTTGATTTTTTTGTAAATATTTCCGAAACTGAGGGAGATAACGGAATTTTTATAATGACCTTTTTTGTAGTTCTCAATTAGCTCTGCAGAGAAGGTCCTAACGAAATTTTCATTATCCCCCTTACTTTGGGAGATATTCCGAAAAAATAAAAATGGAAAAGTCAGACTTATCCATTTTTACTACTTCATTACAGAAATCGATCAAGTGTTTTGATTGATCAAGTGATTAGGGGATCTAGTCGATGCAGAGATGTCTCTCGCCAACTTCAGTCTTCCATTTCAACTGGCAACACCTGCCCCCTACATGTACCCTCCCCCGACTCAGCAAACACCAGTCAATCACTTGGGCCTGAATGGAGTGCCTCCAGGTGATAATTTTAGAGGAGAGAGACGTTATCAGAATGAGCCCTACATCCCTCCAGCTGCTTATCATCAGCAGGATCAGCAGGACCACCTGAGACAGTACTACAAACAGGCACCCCAGCAGCAGTTCAGGGGTCAGGTGCACCATCAGGTCGAGAGCTCCCAGGACGACGGGTACAGCTTTCGTCAAGATTTCAGACAGACTCAAACAGCATCCGCCAGGCATCAGCCGAGGGCGATGCCTCACCCGGAAGTGAGACCTCCACCTGTCAAAGGACCTGTTAGGGAGACCTCCAGGGTGCCACAGGAACATCCTGCTGGACCGCGAGGACAAGAAGTTTATCCTGAACGACCTGATGGGTGAGGATTTTCAATTTTTCTTTCTTCTTTTGTATTTTTATTTCCAGTTCGTATATTTTATTCCCTTTAGGCCTGACGGAGAATCTCATTTCCGGGTACCTGATCAGGCACCCCGAGGGAATTTTTATTTCGATAAAAAATATCCAGTATCGAGAATTTTTGATTCGCTGCGAAAATATTCTTTCAGAATTTATCTGACTTCCAAAATTTCTAACACCTTCTGCCCCATCGATTTATACCTGACGAGAAAAATTTGTATTTTGGAGGAAGATAAGACGTGACGTATATTCGAAAGTCGCGGTTTGGCAATTCGATTTTACGAACGTGAAACCTGATCGAGATGGAGGGAAAAAAAAACCGAAACTCGTCTCATTTCCATGCGACCTTTTTTTTTTCGGCTTTTTGTTCCGGGGTTTATGCCCGCTGTTATTTTCGGTTTTATTTTTCTTTCCAGTGTATCTCAGTGGTTTTGTTTGAGAGGTAAAAGGTGATACACTCTGGAATTCCGAGCGAAAGCGATGAGTGCCCGGTGGTTTATGCACTCTGGGTTAATTGAACGTACTTGAGAGATTTAACAGCGGTACCGTGAACCATGTATCATCTTTTTGGAGATTCAACTTCATGATAATAACCGAAAGAATGCATTCGCTGTGAATAAAAAATTATTGTCAATAAAAATAGTCATTGCAATGAATTTATAATTATATAAAACCACCTCGATTACGGAATCGTCAATTTTTTCCCACAATTCAAGCTGTTTTTGCTAAAAGAAAATAACAATTAACAATTTCGATTTGTTAGATGACACAGTTTTGTTTGAACCCTTCGTTTTTTTTTTATGAAGATTTATACGAGTGAATGGCGGCGCCTACGCGGGTCCAGGTGCCAAAACATCGGTGCACGCGATATTGGATTACGACGAGGACGAGGACGACGAGACCGACGTGGAGGACTACTACGACGAAAATATCCCCAACAATGCACGTGTCACCCCCATCCAAGGGCCTATTTACCTGAAAAATGGATCGGTACCTGTCGTCCCCCTCTACTCATACCCTCAACTCAACAACGGAACCTTTCTGCAGATTCCGGTGAGTCATGCATGTGAAAAATCTTTTAAAACTCCAGTCACAAAGTCCCCTGAATATTCAATTACATGAGTTTATCCTGAAAATTCAAAAAAATTGACAATTCATCGCGACAATCGATTGAATTGACGAATGAAAATAAAAGTAAAAGAAATAATAAAATAGAATAAAAGTAAAAAAAAAATAAAAGTAAAATAAAAGAAAAATTTGATGATTGCGATAAAAAAGAAATTTTTCCCCGTATTTTTCACTCAACTTGTCTTGTCGTCAGAAATCATTTATCCCTGCGCACAGGGTATAATTAAATCTTTACTACCCAATTATTTAATGTCATCAATCATTGTAATTAATTGTTGTCGACAATTGAGAGTTATTTGTAAATAGAAGTCTTTCGTTTTTTCAACGCCGACTGGAGAAAAATTTTTTCCAACGAATTTATTTGGGATATGCTGATTTAATTAGCAATTTTTCAACTCATGGCATGTGCTGAGTTCCTCTTTGTTCTTATATATTTCATTTTTTCGCTGTGAACTGCAGACAAACCAAAGACATTCTCGTTGTCTGATGGTGTAACCGGGCTCGTAAAAAAAAAACAGACTTATGATGAATGAGGGGGAGGTCTTTCATCTTGTACATGAAACGAGAGTAATGAAGCATTAAATCCATTATTCTGTAATTATCTTGGGTAATTTAGTTTTACGACGGTGTTGCGTCCATTTACGGTTTCTATCTCTCCGTAATATACGGTATTCAATTTGTTGTTCATTGATTAAAGGTTAATGAGTAATCATTACGAAGGGAGAGAAAGTCACTGAGAAATTCATTTTTTACTCCTCCAGAAGACGTCCCTGCAATCCTCAAAATCCTAAACCCATTTAAAAAAAAAAAAAATCTCGAGTTGTCGCTCGCGATTTTCGATTTTTAGGTTCCGAAATTTTTATAATCAAAAAAAAAAATTGAAGATTAACAATTTTTAAAGGAAAATAGGACGAATGTTTAAGAATATTGTTGTGGAGAAAATGGAGAATTAAATTGATAGGTTTATCGAATTTTCGTTGGTGCATTTCGAAGTTTCTTCGAGTCATTGAAATCCATCGGAAAGTGAATGATCGACCAGAGATGACTATCAATTTATTCTCCGTTACGCCCGCATGACATTTCCCGCATGTAATAATTTCTCACACCCACGATTATTGTTGAAGTTGAGATCATGTGAGCGATAGAGTTTGGCGCGGGTTCAATTTTTATCCATGAAAAATCAGAGACTACGATCGAAAGAAATTATCGATTCCGCGCCCGCACAGAAAATCAATGGCTATCATCATAAGTTCGTAATTAATATAATTACAACAGATTCCCATTTAAAAATCCGGCATACAGCGAAAAAATCCTTTATTCATTTATTTTGTCTAAATTATATTCAGTAAAATCTTCCAATTAAATTAATAAAATAATTCACAAATAATTTTTTAATTTGATTTAATGAAAATGTCGATTTTCCAACCGTTGAAAAATCTAGTGCGGGGAATTTATTTTGCGCATGGGAAAAATCCTGACTCCCTTTAAGATTGCATTACCCAATTGCATCACTCGGTGTAGCGTATTTTACGATCTCAGGTCACTGTAACAAAGATCTAGAGTAACATAATCCCACCGAGCTAAACACTGGAGCGAAGAGCCAAGAAAATTCTCATCTCGACTGGTTGTTCGATATATCGTTCTATATATCCCGAGCGATTTAGCAATCGG
>NW_011887827.1:344150-345550 GCF_000806365.1 Fopius arisanus
TTTTTTTTTACCCAGAATCCCACACGTACGATTTCGTGTATAATAATTTGTATTTACAATTTCTCCAAAACCCGGGACTCTCATTAAATCTCAAAACGTCACATCTACCTCACCCTCCAGTAATTTCTATGAAATTTATTTCCCCAGTACTGCATTAAAAATTCGCCAATAATTATCGAATATCGAATCGGTGAATAAATCTTGAGTTAAAAATTCAGGAAATTCAGGTCCTCGACTTTGACAGGAGGTGCTTTAATCATACTAATGACTGAACATAAATTACTCATCTTTCGGGTGAACTGTGCACATCGGCTGACGAGGGAATTGCGCGATTACAGGCTGTACACAAAACACGAGCCACGAGTCGATAAATCAGCGAGTGAATGACGGGAATTGCGGAATCGAAGAGCTGTACAGAGGGAAATGGACGTATGGGTGCGAGGTGATGTATAAACCGGAAGTTTGAACAACTGTTTGGCGATTCCGCGTGCATTCAACGGCTGTCTCACACCGCCTACATGATTTTTCATTTTTTTTTCATTCGCGTGGGTGGAAACTGGGAGAACAGTATTTATCGTGTCATACTGATTTTTAATGCTAAATAAATTACAATTGTAAACGTCTGAACTGTCATGCAATTGTTCTCGGAATTGCATGTACAAATGTTTATGAATTATTTGAATGATCTGAATCTTTATCGTTTTACTATGGTAAATAATCAATTTTAATTGCAATTCCGTAGATCATAATTGAAGTATTGATCGATTGGGGTGGACGAACCCGGAATAAACGGCGTAAGTCGAATCGTCGCGGTTCGTTGCTTCCAGCCTTGAATAAACATTCACATTGCTATGTATTTGCGCTCACAATTTTTATCCACTTTCCCTCTCCCCTGTTTCTGTTTAACGAACATTAGATATGCGGGACCTCGACATGATCAAACATGTCACGTGAGTAAATTTTCACGTAATGTTTACCCCGTTGTTTGTGCGTCGGGCTAATTTACAAATGGACGGATCGCGCGCTTTTTTAAATTAGGATTGTCCGATCATAATTGTGTCGATGCAATCTCGAGATTTTTATCATTTGAAAAAATTCGTGGACATGCTATGAGGTGTTACGCGGTAAAATGGTGGAATTTTGAATTTCTCTGGAAGTCATTTCCGTTATTCATTAAATTTCGTGGAATTATTGTAATTTCAGATTTTATGGACTGCATTATCTGTCGCCCTCGGTGTAGAATTGAGGGGAGATCTTGTGAGAGGTACTCCATGCATCAAGAAATATCATCAGCTGTTCTGCCCCACTGCTGGCAACACATACCCCATGTGAGCAATTTTTAAAATTGATTTAATATCGATTTAATACCGAGAATACTTAATGATTTGAATTGAGAAAGC
>NW_011887827.1:347746-349080 GCF_000806365.1 Fopius arisanus
ATCTCAAAAAATGTCTCGATTGCTCCCAAAATAATTTATTCAATTCCAAGAATTCTGGAGATCGCATTACCCATGGAATCTGTGCAATCACGCAATGCAAAATTAATAATTGGCCCTTCGTGACACCTGAGAATGACAGAAACATGATGACTGAGACTGGTGATTGCGAAACGATATTAAGTGCACGTTTTATCGGTGTCTGTGTGATTATACAGTGAAAATTGTATAATTAAGTGAACTAGTGCTTCGATACTATAATTTTCCAAAAATTTGTACGTCCGAGAGGAAAAAACATCGAGGAGTGACAGGAGATCAATGTATATTTCCAGGAGATTATTACTATCGCAATTATTCATTATTTTCATGTAATCACGTACTTTAAATAAACGCTAAAGTAAATCCTCAATATTCGATGATCAAATTCTTAAAATAAATTCCAGTCGCCTTTATTCCTCCAAAATGGACACATATTCCATCTCTGTAAACTTTAGAAAATGAAAAATAAATATTAACCCTTCGTAAGTCTTGAATTACGTCAGTTGTCACGTAATTTTCCCTGAAATCTCTTTTTCGTGCGGAGAATGAAACAGGGAGGACTTCCCTAAAACCTTGACAATTTAACATTAAAATTGTTTGTGTGTCCTCGGCGTAATGTTTGAATTGACAATGACTTGTCGAATTTATTATCTACCTCGAGGAATATCCGCAATGATTCCCGTTTTTTTTATTGATCGTATCATTGTAATCAACATCGTAACGGAAACCTTGACACGAAAATTATGCACTGATGGACGAATGAATTAACGCCCATTAGAAAAAATGAGTGATCTACTTATTCGAGAATGTGGAGAACACCCCAGGGGGATCGATAATGTTTTACGACACCCATGCAATAAAAAAAAAAATAAATCCACATTTATTCGTGTAGAAAGTGCTTTATTTCGACAATTTTTCCTTCTTCACAAATGCTCAATGCAATTCTAATTATCGTGGTAAATACTTTGAAAGGTAAGGCTAGTCAAAATTTCTCGTTAAAATCTTTTAATAAACGTAAAAATATTGTTAATACGATAATTAAAATCCGCGAGTGATTTTTTTTATCTGTTTGGACGGATATCTGATAAGCCACATGTTTAGTTTCCCTTCGATGTCCTCTTTTTGTTTTTATGCCAATCTCGAATTTTTTCTCGTTTATCTAGTATTTTGGTAACAAGTGGGAGCACTTTCTGTTACTGTTTGAAGGGGAATGGGAACTAGTTGTGAGGATATTACACAGAGAAGAATTATTTGTGCGACTCAAGAAATTAATTTCCAGAAAGTGGAAATTTTTTTTT
>NW_011887827.1:349090-351057 GCF_000806365.1 Fopius arisanus
GTAATGTTTGAATTGACAATGACTTGTCGAATTTATTATCTACCTCGAGGAATATCCGCAATGATTCCCGTTTTTTTTATTGATCGTATCATTGTAATCAACATCGTAACGGAAACCTTGACACGAAAATTATGCACTGATGGACGAATGAATTAACGCCCATTAGAAAAAATGAGTGATCTACTTATTCGAGAATGTGGAGAACACCCCAGGGGGATCGATAATGTTTTACGACACCCATGCAATAAAAAAAAAAATAAATCCACATTTATTCGTGTAGAAAGTGCTTTATTTCGACAATTTTTCCTTCTTCACAAATGCTCAATGCAATTCTAATTATCGTGGTAAATACTTTGAAAGGTAAGGCTAGTCAAAATTTCTCGTTAAAATCTTTTAATAAACGTAAAAATATTGTTAATACGATAATTAAAATCCGCGAGTGATTTTTTTTATCTGTTTGGACGGATATCTGATAAGCCACATGTTTAGTTTCCCTTCGATGTCCTCTTTTTGTTTTTATGCCAATCTCGAATTTTTTCTCGTTTATCTAGTATTTTGGTAACAAGTGGGAGCACTTTCTGTTACTGTTTGAAGGGGAATGGGAACTAGTTGTGAGGATATTACACAGAGAAGAATTATTTGTGCGACTCAAGAAATTAATTTCCAGAAAGTGGAAATTTTTTTTTTATTCTCCCAAAAACCCACAATTTTTTATTATGACCGAAAAAAATTGTACGCTTGACAAAAAACATATTAATGTTTAAATAGGGGGGTTTCCCATTGATTGAAAAAAATTGTCTTATGAAGAAACTTCTCTCTGTGTATTTTTTGAAAAGGGAATGAGAGGTGAGGAGAAGGGTAAGTATCGAATATACAAGTAAAAAGGGATCGATGAGGGATATGAGGAAATTATAAAAAAATAACAATGCTGCGGAAAGATATTATTAGATTAAATTAGTTTTGTACCTGCGGTGCAAATTGCGCCGATAGAATTACTAACGATATTCAAAAGTAAATGATTTGATAGCTTGTTAGTGAAATACTCGTTCCCGAGACTTCTGCCTCATCAATTCGTTAACGGAATGATCTTCATCCTCCGATTTACTTTTAATTTGCTCTGATTTAATCCTAAAATACATAAACATCGGTACTTATCCTGTATTATAATGTAAAATATTTTAAAAAACACGCGATTCTGCAGTGAAGTAGTAAAGACCAAAAAATTGCTACAACTAATACTTAAGTTTTCGATCAATATCCCTGAATCTAACAAAACTAGCAAAATTTTTGTAATCACCTTTTTTGCAGCTTTCATTACCTCCTCCAAAACCGATCCTAATGAATATTTCGCTATCTCTCTTAAATTCGGAGTTATTCCTCAAAAACGCGACTAGGGATTAAGTCGAGTGGTTTAAAAATGAATTAAACCAACACGTATGTTTTCGAGGGATATCTCTGAATCTGAGCAAGATATCGGAATTTTTATAATGACCTTTTTTCTAGCTCTCATCGAGTTCCAGAAAAGAGGTCATGAGGAAATTTTCGATATTTCTCTTACGTTCAGAGATATTGGACTTATTATTCTTTATAACTTCACTTTGGAATTTTTCACCAGCTCTTTCGAGGCGGGGTGACTAGAACCCGTAGAATTTTATTCCGCCGATGGCGACGATGATGGAGAACATTCCAAACAAACGGGAACCTGTCAAGGAGGTGCCTGAGTTGCAGCCATCAGTGCTGCAGATGTTGCAGGACAAGAGTGTCCTGTAACTGGATTTGGATGCGAACTGATGACCACAGGGTCCGTCCTCTATGTCTCTCTCATCAGACAGTGGAAAATCGCATTGACGAGCCGTAATGGTTTTTCCGTTCTCTGCAATTAAAAGGATTAAATCAAGATGCCTAAGGAATTAAACTAAATTATATACCTCACTCCGAATTAATTCTGAATTCATAACAAAAAAAAA
>NW_011887827.1:353512-354820 GCF_000806365.1 Fopius arisanus
CTACACTCAAATGCTGCACGTTGTTATTTCCCCCCTATCAGGGCATCAGCCCTTTTATTCCGTCGAACTTCGTCAACAAAGGCCAAGTCACTCCACCCCTCGAGTATTAAAAAGTCAATTAACTGAAAGTCGATATTTTTTCACCAAATTAATCGACTTTTCACTTTTTCCCCGAGACGTTTTAGCGATTTGAATAATTACACTCACGAATAAATTTATGTCAACATAATTTAATATCTATTATATTTAATATTAATTGTCATGGTAATTAACCGCATGTGGCGGTGGGAGTATATTTTTATTTCTGTTTACGAAGGAGAAAATAATTTTTTGGCATCCCACATTTTGTGTCGTTAAGAGCGTTTGTTTGGAAATAAAAATAGTTTGACTTTTCATTTTGTTAAATACATCTCTTGAAAGTTACCGCAATCCGGTATTAGGATTTCAAGGCTCAAAGGATATTATATATTCTCATAAAACGCGAGAGGAGATCTGAGATCATCTTGCGAACATTTCAGCATTACTAACAATTTGTAATCCTAGTTTTCCTCAATCATTATAATTATTGATGAGTAATTTGTTTACAAATATCATCATCAACACACGGAAATATATTTTCAAGTTCCTTATCGCCTGAAAATTCATGATTTCAAATTCTGAAAATGTGAATTATTTATAATTCTGAAATTTTGCCGATAAACAATAACGAAAGAATTAATACTGAATTTCTGAATTGAGAGAATTTTATTTCCTCGGCTCTCGTAATTTCTTGATGACTTCATCCAAAAAGTCATAGGTTTCCATCATCATTGATGACGGATTGGAGGAATGAGGGTGTAGGCAGGAAATGGTATATGACTCAACGAGAGTTGAAAATTAAGTTCATACTCTTGCTATTAGAGAAGAAGTTGCTGTCCCCTCGCGTGCATCTAATGAAGGGAGAGAGGAATCAAATGGTAGAGTCAATTTGGTGATGTCTTTTCTCCGGGGTTAAATGCCCCTGTGACCCTTCGAACAAATTAACCGGAGACATCCAGCATTAAAGGACCCCCAATACATATTTATTACTCTTCCTCCGACCTATTCCTTTGTTGCTTCAATTGTCCCTTCGTTTTCGCTGGATTAATTTATAATTACAGAGCCCTTTAAATTTTGCCCGAATTATTTACGATTAAATTATAAGACCACACGCAAAAATATGACAATTAAAAAAAAAAAATTGAAGACTCAATAATCGGCATTTCTTGTTTAAATTATTTATTTATATATTTAATTCATAAATAATAATACAATTCTCGGGAACAAGAT
>NW_011887827.1:357275-360286 GCF_000806365.1 Fopius arisanus
TTTTTTTTTAGGCGGTCTAGGCATCGTCGAGGCACGCAATTCATTCGTAATTATGTGGAATAACTAATCGAATAAAAAACATGAATTACAGGCCACTAGGTGAAATTCACAGAAATTTTTAGCTCCGAGATTGTTCGAATCCCTTACGCCCTACTCACTCCCAAATATTCTCCCTTTTGTAATAAAAAATGGTAAACGTCTTAGGAAATTAATCAAACTTACGTCATTACGATAAAAAAAAAACGTATAAACCCTACCTTACTCCAGGCATCATTGAATGAAAAAATCATCAATCATAAGTATTCATAATTATTTTCAACCTTCAAATAATTACAAACCCCTTATCATCAACAAAATTCAAATGATTGAAACCCAATAAATATCGTCAGTTGAATCCATCAATTTTCCATCTAACTACTCTCTCATTCTTCCCAATACATATCTCCAAATTTACTTTGTTAAACAATTAGATTGTTGCTTCGCAGGATTATGTATCGTCATTGCCAATTTATGACTGAAGACAGCGAATATTTCCCGTAAATACGCAAATACTATGGCAATTGGAAAATCCAACTCATGATGAAGGAAGATATTCTATGTAATTGTGTGTAATTCGATTGACACTATTTAATCTCGTCAAATGGTGAAATAAAAATTATGAGATAATTAATAATTACGAAGCTTTGATGTGTGATGTCAACGAGTGGGCAGATAGCGCTCTTCTTATTTTTTATATATCGAGACTTCCTCGTGCTGTCATATTTTTTTGGGCATTTGTTAGACAGCTCGGTGGAGATAGCTCATGAGACTCAGGGTGACGACGAGGGAGAGGAAGGTCGCTAGATAGGTGGATGAAGTGGTGCCTGTGCCATTGCACTTGTCCTTGCTGCAGAGGCCGCAGAATTCCACCGATATTGCTTTTTCAGGAATATTCATTGCAACTTGCTCCACCTTTTTGCACGGATCCAGAACCGCTGTCTTTTTCGACTGGCAGGTCCTCATGGTCTTCACCTCGTTGTTCACTATTATTGATTATAAATTACAATTAACAATTAATCTATAAGACTCTCGTTTCTATTTTTTATTTGTGTACACTGGGATAATATTTATACCCATGAATATTTGCTGCATGGAATTACATTTTTACCGAATAGGTGAAATCGTGAAATTTAATTAAATATTTGGTATGTGATATTTTTTTTTTGTGGAATTACGGGAGTTATGGGGTGGGTTGGGTCTGATAAATTTGTCGGTTGGGGTTGAATTGATCTTTTTTGAGTCTCGATAATTTTTTATAGTTATTTCCGGTGACTACAATGAGTAATTCGGACCTTTGAGTTCGAGCTTGAGGCAGGAGAATTGCTCCAGGTCTGGCGATGGGTACGTGCTCGGTGCAACTTCGAAGACTGAAGCCAAACCATACAACTCTGTATTATGAATCATCTTGTTGTGCCACTTATTCAGTACAGATTGTGAACAATTAACCACATCCTTGTCACCCTTTTGCGTTATGAAATCACCCTTGCACCTGTCATCGGCCAGGGCATGTGACACGCACTCGTAACATTCTAGAGCTTCTCCTGAAAAATCAAAACAGGGGCACAACCGGATGTTATGTCGAACCAATGAGCGATCAATACTGAATTCGAAAATACATGAAAAATTGCTCTCAACTTTTCCGATATTTCAGTTGCGATGCGAACGGTGGAAAAAGTTTGGAAAAAATTACGTGACAACTCGCGAAATCGCGGGGCAGCATTCCTATTTCAATTATTTTCACGTACCTGCGATTCCCGGAATTTTCTTCAGTTAAAAGATAATTTCAATGAAATTACAAGAATTTACTTTGATTACAAGAAAATATTTTAATTACCCTCCCGCGTATTTTTTTTTTGTGAAAAAAAATTCGGAGAATTCGTAATTCTTATTATTCCCTCGATAAATTCATGTGAAATTAAATAGAAATGACTTTTACAAGGAACAAAAATATACTCCGATGAAATACGCGAAAAGCCACACCCATATATTCCAACTTTTATCATCGTAATTTTCCATGGGTGCGTGTTCCTCCAGTGTACACTATTTCATTACGAGATTGTGATCGTGAATATATATCGTTATTATACGAACCCCCGGAGAAAGAGCTGAGAAGTCATGGGAGAGATTGAAGAGGTCGAAAAAAAAAATGAGAATAAAGTACACGAGGGCATAACGAACGCCTCCACCCTTACGTACCCTAATCACCCATTGGCCACTCAACTAGTGTACAGAGAGTAATCAGCTGATTATCTCAATCAACCACGCCTTTCATTCCTCATGAAAATTAATGCCTCATCGAACATTTATATTTTTTTCCCCCGGCTGATGAATATTCTAGAGTATTAAATTCCCCCCCTCGCGTGCCGACGACACTATTCATCCAATTGGAAATGTAATTAAGTCCCTGACGACGTCGCGAATGCAATTTCATTTTTGTTATTTTTACTTTGACAATTCACGTTTCATTTTTATGATTCATTCAAGTGGTAATTAAATTATATTATTAATTATTATAGAGGAATTAATTGAATTTACCATTTTAGACTGACAGCTAGTTAAATTAATGAAAAAAACAGGGAGGGAATGGTGAGTCATTAAAATAATCGATATGAAATGAAAAATGGGAAACGAGTTATCGAAACGTGATACCCTTTTTCGAATATCCCCTGGGGAACTGGAAATATTGTCCGGAAATTATTTCAGCTGTCCTAGCCCGGCAATTAAATATCGTTAAAAAAGAAACGCCGCATATTGTGATGGCCTCACCAGGCGAGGGTAGGCTTGTCCCTCGAAAAACAATCGATAATGATAATAATCCATACAAGGGACGCCTCAAGGTACGTCAGGAGACACCCGGATAACAGATGTGTTGGGGTTTCACCAGCTCTATGTCTGTATTTTTGGTCAGCGGTATTAACAAAGTTGAAGGTGAAATTTTATACAACTTCAGCACGATACAGAATAAATTGGGT